>NW_015166456.1:169668-257242 GCF_001447785.1 Gekko japonicus | reverse complement strand
CAAGCGGACGGGCTGTGTGTGTGTGTGTGGGGGGATCCGCTCACGCCCAGCCCTCGGCTCCCCTCCCCCCCGCCCATCCCTGCCGCCTGCCGCGCTCGCTCGCTGCCGCCTGCCTCCCCCGTCTCGCTCCCATTGTCTCGGTGGCAGCAGAGGCGGGATTCCGTCTCTCCGGGAGGTGGGGAAGAGAGAATCCCTCTTCAGCCGCAGCCCTCGCGGGCCAGGGACACCCCCCCGGCTGTGCTAGACGCTGGCTTGCGGCCGTGGCCATCTGGCTCCGCGGCCTCCTGGGCCGGCCTGCCGGGCTCTCGCCGCCTCCTCGTGCTCAGGGCCACTTCGTTGCTAGGAGTACCGGGTGATGTGTGTGTGGTGCGCGCGCACACACACACTCCAGCCCCCTTCCTTTCCCCAGGGACCCCCACAAGTAAGGGGTTAGCTACGGCCCTGAATGTGGGTTGTCCAATGTGGGCAGTTTCCTTTCTAGAGACTCTTATTCATGCTTTCCTGTTGTGACCTACTGCCTTGGTTGTGAGCATAGGAACCAGCAATCTGATGCATCCTGAGTAACTACAACAATTCCAAGGCCCTCTGTATCTGGGATTAGAGGGAGGAACCTCCAGGCCAGAGCATGTGATCTGAAATCTGGCACCTCCAATATTAGAAATGAATCAGTGAGCTTGGTTTACATTATCTCTTTCATTTATCTTTTATCTTGACAAATCCAATACTTCACATGTAATAATCAACAGCCATATATCATTCACTGTATATTTAGCAATCTTTCATTATAAAAAGAGGATTATGGAGCTCCTTGTTTGGTTGTAAAAAGGATGGCATAATTAGATAAGTGTAACTTCAGATGGTGAAAAATACATTAGGTAGCTCTTGCCAGCTTATTGTCCCAGGGAATGACAAAATATGTAACATGACATCTTTTATTGGAATAATTGTAGTTAAAAATACATAAATGTTTGGATTATATATACAGAACGCCAAAGAATCTTAGCCAGGTAGGGTTGCCAGGTCCCCCCAGCCACTGGCAGGGGATGGGGGGCAGGGTTGCCAGATCCAGGTTGGGAAACTCCTGGAGATTTGGGAACTGAGCCTGGGGAGGACAAGGACCTCAGTGGGGTACAATGGAGTCCACCCTCCAAAGCATCCATTTTCTCCAGGGAAACTGATCTCTGTAGTCTGGAGATGAGCTGTAATTCCAGGGGATCCTTACCTGAAGGGTGGCATCCTTATGGTACTGCCAAACAATCAAGTATTTTGTGGCATTTTTAAACTTTTGTGACCCAGAGACCCCCCCTATGCCAGATGCATGAAGCAGGGACCTCAGTGAGTAGAAATACAGAAACACAAGGTTGTTTTTAGAAAGTAAGGCCAAATAGCCAAGCAATGCAATACATTTGCATACAGCATGAAAACAAAAGTGAGATCCAGTTGAAAGAATGAACAATCCAGTTAGAGTAGATGGAACCAACTGCCAGTTGGTGGCAAACTGATAATGACCATCCAGGTCAGTGTGGGCTGCTTAAGCCCCTGCTGAGTTCTTCTTCATCAATGTGGTTTATGGTAAAAACAGAATTTTACAAAATACAAAGAAAGTCTGCTCAGTTATGAAGACACCAGAATTGATTGCAAGTGTATATAATTTGTTTTTCCAAATCAATTCATATAAACAAGAAGTCCTACAGACCCTTATAGACCATCTGGTTTATTGGGGCAGTATGACTCACATGTTTATGCCACAGTGAACCAATTAATCTTGTAAATGACATTATACTTTCTGTCATGTTGTTCTGGTTATTTTTACAGAATTCATGTTAGTTCAGTATTAGCTGTATTATTAATAATGACAAAGATAATGACTATTCACATGTTTTACCATTTCAAACACATCCATTGCTTCATTGACCAGAAGGTGACAGGTTATCATAATAACTGAAGGAGCTGAAAATATCTGTTCTGCATGGTGTCCTTTATCTTTGGTAGGGCAGCAAATGAATATCCATACCCTGAAACATATTAAAGCTATTGTACAGATTTTCTTTTATGACAAGGGCTGAGAGATCAGGAAGGGAGTAGTCTCACTGGGAGAAGTACTCACCCTTAGGGAACAAGCTGCTCTTATCTGCAACTTTATTTTTCTCTGCAAGTTCATACAAGTTCTTAGAGAGACTGTTTGGTTTCACTCATAAGAACATTTAAAACACTGTATGCAAAGCTGTCTTAATTCACCTTTAACGTATTTCTTTTTGACTATGTGTGTATGAAATCCCATTAAGTTGCTTCTGATCTAGGGCAGCCCTAATATGTATAATCCATGTTCACTTGTCCTTTGGGGGACCATGGTATGTCTTGTAGTGCCTGTAAATGTTCTAACTCCTGAAATTTTCTGCTCCAAGCAGTAACTGCTAGGCTGAACTCCAACTACAGCTATGGGGGATCACCCAAGGGAGACTTCCACCATATCCTAGATTTCAGACAATTTTTTTTTGCTTTTTATAGACTCTTGACCATCTTTTTATATACACATCAATAAATAAATCAAACTGACAGACCCGAATTGTAACCATAAGTAAATATGTATGTTTGTATATAATTAAGAAAACCAATAAATATATTTATTTTAAAACATCTGCTTTACACTCTTTTATTTTCTTCATGCAAATAAACCACCCAAGCAGATAATCTAGCTATATGTTATATACAAATACATGTGAGGAAACCCTGATTATTGCATTCCTTAAGGACAAACAGGTTTGGAGGACTTGGATTAGGGATGCTGGTATTTAACCCTTAACTCGTATGCCTATTCCCCACTTCAAAATATTTCCAAGACACCTTTTCTCCTTCAGGTTTCCAAGCAGTGTTCCCTCTAAGCTGAGTTAGTTTGAGCTAGCGCACAGTTTTATAGCCTCTGGCTCACACATTTTTGTCTTAGCTCAAAAAGGATAGCTCCAGAGCAAACTAATATATGCAGTTGCCAAATTGCTTGCTCACAACTTTAATACCAGTAGCTCACAAAGTAGAATTTTTGCTCACAAGACTCCATAGCTTAGAGGGGGCATTGTTTCCAAGTATGTTTGCTTCTCCAAACAAGCAGCTGGAACTCTACAGAAGCAAAAGCAGTTTGGAGAAGGGCAATCTGCAAAAAATAAATGTTGCCAGAAAAAGGGTTAACTCTGCCCTTCATCACTAATGTTATGCATTAAATCTCCCACCCAAGAGACATTTTTGTACTTTGAGATATATGCATATTCGTCTAAGATTTAGTTCACTCCTAGAGGCCAAAATCACACATCCATTTTAAAACAATTTAATAATAACTCAAGAATCTTCCACTGCTTCAATCACCACAATTCACAAGTTATACTTTTCTCACTTAAATATGTCATTGCAGCCCTTCCAGTTTTTAGAGAGCCAGTTTGGTGTAGTAGTTAGGAGTGTGGACTCTAATCTGGGAGAACACCTCCACACACAGCTGCTAATATGACCCTGGGTCAGTTACAAGTTCTTTCAGAGCAGTTCTCTCAAGAGCAGTTCTCAAAAGAGCTCTCTCAGCCCCACCTACCTGTTGGGGGGGCCCCCTACAAATTAAAATCCCAATTTTGTGCTTACTTTTTCCTCCTCTCACCATTGTTGCTAGCTCTGCCCCCTTCTTATTCCTTTTCCTAACACCCTTTTCCACTTAGAGACGCTCAAAAAGAGATTCGTGGTATTTGTGAAATCTGTTCAGTCTCTCCCTGCCAATTTCATTCTTCTTATAGCTGCACCTCTCCAGACCATATAATCTGATGAAGCAGGAAGTTTCTCATGCTTTAGTATACCATTTAGTCTATTAAGGTGCCACAATACTCTCTGAAACAAACTGAAGATCTGGACAATCAGACAGTGCAGTTTTCCTGGATGGTACCATTGCTGAAAGACATGTTTGAATACTCTCCTGTACTTAGAAAAGCACCAGGCAAGATAGGCTGCAACGCTTTTCCTGGCATGCACAGAGAATTGTTTAATATGAAGAACTGTTCTAGTATGTGATACACCCCGCCAAGTCTACAGTTGAGCCCTGTCGAAGCCACGCTACATGATTCTCTTGTTTGTGTGTGTCTGTGTGTATGCTTTGTCTTCTGCTCTTTGTCTTCTTTCACTTAATTGAACCTGCCATTGCCTGGGGAAAGAAGCATCAACTGAAATCTGGATAAAATAATGTTTTAGGATTTTCAAACAGGAGATTGTAGTGAAAGGCTTCCTACCACTGAAACCCACATTGACTTTGGCTCCTGACTTGCCTCAGGGTCTGTATGCACAAAGTCCCCTATCGTCAAGAAACTTTATTTTCTACTACATGTCTTCTGTACAATGTGTCTTATTGCAACAATTATTCAAAACACCATAGACTACATATAGTTAGCAATAACTATATGTGTCTTATTGCAACAATTATTCAAAACACCATAGACTACTATAGTTAGCAATAACTAGCAGCTTAATGCCTGCTTGATTCACCCCAATCTCTCCCCTTCCCCCACACAAATCCCCATGCAACACAATCACAATAATTAGTGATGGACATGCTTCACAGTAATCTGGGCTTGATTCAAGTCAAGCAAGATAAAGCTCACTTAAACTCAGCTCTGTTCCAAACAAAGGCCCCATCATTTTTTCCTTCCTTCCTTCCTTCCTTCCTTCCTTCCTTCCTTCCTTCCTTGAACAGGATTTTAATCTGTCCCATGGCAGTTTCCACTGAAAGAATGGGAAGTTGTTTTTATTTTAGTTCTTTTAGACCCCAGTTTAGCTACTGATGACTACACACTTGAAAAAGCACTTTACGGGGTCTGGTGTAGATGGAGGTTTATAAAGTTATTCATGAGGTGCAGAAAGTGGATAGAGAAAGCTTTTTCATCCTCCCCCATAATACTAGACCTCAGGGGCACCCAAATAAGTTGATGGACAATAGGTACAGAACAGACAGAAGAAATATAAGTCATTAAATTATGGAGTTCACTGCCAATGGATATAGTGATGGCCACAAGTGTAGATGGGGGTTAGACAGATTCGTGGAGGATAGGTCTATCAATGGCCACTAACCATGGTAAATTAAGGGAATCTCCATAGACAGAGGCAGCAAACCTCTAAATACCAGTGCTGGAAGGTGGCATCCGGCCTCTATGGCCTGTTTGTTGGTTCTCCAGGGTAACTGGCTGGCCACTGTGTGAAACTATGCTGGATTAGGTGGGCCACTGGTCTAATCCAATGTAATCCTAGCTCTGCTTGGATATATTGCCACGTTACCTAGTGAAGAAGACTGGCTATGTTCCCTATAGATAATGCTACTAAGATGTCACAATCCATGGGAAAAGTATTTATCAGGAAGGCTGTAGCTATGTCAGAGTCAACAGTCTAACAGGAACCATACTATGAGGTCTCTTATCTATGCAATACAACCACAGCCACCGGGTAAAATTGAATAGGAAATGGGAAGCAGGTGGTACAAGGCTGATCCCATTAAAAGTGAGACATGAATTTTGGAGGGGTTCCTGAACTGATATGTACTGGGCTCTGAGTTTCCCAACATGGGCAGTTCATTTCTAAACCTTCCCAAGTCTGACATTTTAGCACCATTGCCAATGGTATGCAGCTTATCTGATAACAGAGGGATCCCTGAAGAGGTGATGGGAAATGCATAGCCCCCTGTCAGAATTTTACTGTGCAGAATTCCTGCTTCACATAAAAACTGCTTTGTATTAATTTGGGTTGGAGATGTTTCCAGAGCCTGTAAATGCAAAGGCTTCTCCATCCCTATCCCCTCTGACCTGAGAAAGCTACAATGATTAGCACGGGCACTGATACCTCTTGTGTTGACAGGTTGAGGTGAATTGGTGCAGGCTCTTGCTGTTGCCCATCTTTCCTCATGTCTACCCAGAGAGCTGAGTGTTGTGAGGGAAAAGGAAGACAACATGAATAGTAACCAAGACTGATGCCGACTGGTCAGACAACAATCCACACAGCCTCATATACACAAATATAGCTGCCTTATGCTGAATCAGACCATCAGTCTATCAAAATCAGCATTGTCAACATTGTTTCTAGAAATCCTTAGAATAGTGTGATGTCATTTCCAGGTTTTCTCTGGAAGTGACGGCATGCCGTCTCCAACAGCGCTCCCCCCATGTCCCTGCCCCTCAGTCTACTTGTAAATCAGATGACACAGGCTGGATTTTGATGTGGTTACTGGCATCATGTGCTAAAACCACTCTGGACTGTCTTTGGGCATGCCACAAAAATACTCAGAAGCTACTGTCAAACCTGGCCTATCAGTCCAGCATGCACAAAACCTTCTCAGCCTATGTCCGCTATGAATTGATACCTTCTATGAGCTGACAGAAATCTGTCTCTTATTTTCTGACTGGGTCACGGCAGCCTTTTAAAAATCAAAACATGTGCTAAAAACCAGGGCTTTTTTTCCTGGTGGAATGTGCCAGAACCTATCTGTGGAATTCCGGAACCTCTTTGTGGAAACAAAATTCTTATAAAACGTTTAAAAGTTCATGAGGGGCACCAGGGGAGCATGATGTGACATCACAAAAAACCTAAAATAAGATTTTAAAAATAAGATTTTAATGATGGGATGCCCTGTAGTGGCTGCAGACAAGCGGGGAAGCAGCCAGACAGTACAGGGGACTTGTTCCTCTCACCAAGGGTGAGGTGTGGGCTTCAAGCCTGGAGAGAGTCTGGGCCAGGTTTGGGTGGGAGAGAGAAAATCAATTGCAGTCTACCGGAGGGAGGCTTTTCTCCCTGGCAGGAGCGTGCCCTGGCTGTTGTTCCTGCGCTGACTCCCAGGCGAGCACAGCTTGGATCGCAGCCCTGGTGGACACGAGCCAAAGCTACTCAGCCATGCCCCTGGCTGTCTCCTTTCCTGTGTTAAGGCCCATGTGGCGTTGGCAGGGCACTGTTTGCGTGCTCCTTGGCTGGCTCCCCCCATTGCACCCCAGCATGGTAGGGTGGAGCCTGAGATGCCCCTTGTTGGCTGTGCCTAGTGGAGCAGCCAACCAGGCTTCCGCTGCCACCGTTTTTACCTTCCGGCTTCTGGATTCCCATGGCCTCCACTGCTCCCTCTTAGTAAGAGCCACTCTGCAACGACGAGCGGTGGTCTCCTTCAGATGAGGGAGCACTGCAGATTCGGGGGGGGGGAGTTCTCTGTGTGTGTTTAAAGTTTAGATATGTCTGTAGCACATGAAAATAATATTATTTCAAATAATCCCATGTGTTTCTCCTTCATTTCCCTCTTGAGAGTTCTTAAGAACATAAGAACATAAGAGACGCCAACGTTGGATCAGGCCAAAGGCCCATCCAGTCCAACACTCTGTGTCACACAGTGGCCAGAAATACCAGTGCCATCAGGAGGTCCACCAGTGGGGCCAGGACATTAGAAGCCCTCCCACTGTTGACCCCCCCCCCCAAGCACCAAGAAGACAGAGCATCACTTGCCCCAGAGCCCCTAGCTATACCTTGTGGCTAATAGCCACTGATGGACCTCTGCTCCATATGCTTATCTAATTCCCTTTTGAAGCCGTCCATGCTTGTAGCACCCACCACTTCCTGTGGCAGTGAATTCCATGTGTTAATCACTCTTTGGGTGAAGAAGTACTTCCTTTTATCCGTTCTAACCCGACCGCTCTGCAGTTTCATGGAGTGCCCACGAGTTCTTGTATTGTGAGAAAGGGAGAAAAGTACCTCTTTCTTTACCTGCTCTTTCCCATGCATAATCTTATAAACCTCGATCATGTCACCCCTCAGTCGTCTTTTCTCCAAGCTAAAGAGCCCTAAGCGCTTTAACCTTTCCTCATAGGGAAAGTGTTCCAACCCTTTTATCATTCGAGTTGCCCTTTTCTGCACTTTTTCCAAAGCTATAATATCCTTTTTAAGGTGTGGTGCCCAGAACTGCACACAGTATTCCAAATGAGGTCTCACCATTGATTTATATAGGGGCATTATTATATTGGCTGATCTGTTTTCAATACCCTTCCTAATAATCCCCAGCATAGCATTGGCCTTCTTTATTGCAGTCACACACTGTCTCGACATTTTCAGTGAGTTATCCACTACAACTCCAAGATCTCTCTCTTGCTCAGTCTCTGCCAGTTCAGACCCCATCAATGTGTATTTATATTTAGGATTTTTGGCTCCAATGTGCATCACCTTGCACTTGGCCACATTGAACCCCATTTGCCATGTTGACGCCCACTCGCCCATCCTTGACAGATCCCCTTGGAGTGCCTCACAATCCTCACTGGTTTTCACCACCCTGAACAACTTTGTATCATCCGCAAATTTAGCCACTTCACTGCTTACTCCCATCTCCAAATCATTAATGAACAAGTTAAAAAGCAGTGGACCAAGTACTGATCCCTGCGGTACCCCACTGCTTACCACCCTCCACTGAGAAAATTGCCCACCTACACTCACTCTCTGTTTTCTATGAACTAGCCAGTTTTTGATCCATAAAAGGACTTGTCCTTCTATCCCATGATTTTTGAGCTTACTTAGGAGCCTTTGATGAGGAACTTTATCAAAAGCTTTCTGGAAGTCAAGGTAAATAATATCTATTGGATCCCCCTTGTCCACATGTTTGTTCACCCCCTCAAAGAACACTAACAGGTTAGTGAGACAAGATCTTCCCTTACAGAAACCGTGCTGAGTCTGCCTCAATAGGTTTTGTTCATCTATGTGCCTACTAATTCTTTCCTTAATAATGGTTTCCACCAATTTACCCGGTATCGACGTCAGACTGACTGGCCTGTAATTTCCCGGATCTCCTCTGGAACCCTTTTTAAAGATGGGAGTGACATTAGCTACCTTCCAATCCTCAGGAATGGAGGCAGATTTTAAGGAAAGATTACATATCTTTGTCAGGAGATCTACAAGTTCACATTTGAGTTCTTTCAGAACTCTCGGATGTATGCCATCTGGGCCTGGTGATTTTTCAGTTTTTAAGTTGTCTATCAGTTTTAGGACCTCCTCTCTCGTCACCTCAATCTGACTCAGGTCTTTCAACACCCCTCCTGAAATCAGTGGTTCTGGAGTGGGCAAGCACTTCTCATCTTCCACAGTGAAGACGGAGGCAAAAAATGCATTTAGCTTCTCAGCCATTTCCCTATCATCCTTCAATACTCCTTTTACCCCTTGGTCGTCCAAGGGCCCCACTGCCTCCCTGGCTGGTTTCCTGTTTCTAATGTATTTGAAGAAAGTTTTATTGTTGGTTTTTACGTTTTTTGCTATATGCTCCTCATATTCCCTTTTTGCCTGCCTGACCTCAGACTTGCATTTTATTTGCCATAGCCTGTGTTCCGTTTTATCAGCCTCACTGTGACTAGCTTTCCACTGCTTAAAGGAATTCTTTTTACTTTTTACAGCCTCCATTACTCTGTTTGTTAACCATGCAGGCTTTTTCCTATACCTGTTTGTGCCTTTCCTAACCTGCGGAATATATATTTTTTGAGCTTCTAGGATCGTAGTTTTAAATAGATCCCAAGCTTCCCCAATTGTTTTGACCCTTTCTACTTTTCCTTTCAGTTTCCTCCCCACGTGTCCCCTCATATCAGAGAAATTACCCCTTTTAAAGTTAAAAATGGTTGTGTGAGTCTTTTTGGCCAATTCTCTATTTGTACAAATGATGAACTCAACAACATTATGATCACTGTTTCCAAGCGGTGCAATCACTTTTACATCTCTCACCAGGTCTTGAGTGTTACTTAGGACCAAATCAAGGATCGCCTCTCCCCTGGTAGGTTCCGTGACCATCTGCTCCATAGCACAGTCATTTAGAGTGTCTAGAAACTCAATCTCTTTTTCCCGGCTAGAACACATATTGACCCAATCAATGTGTGGGTAGTTAAAATCACCTATTATTACACAGTGTTTTTGTCTAGTTGCTATCTTTAAGGCATTCATCATTTTATAATCCTCCTCTATCTTTTGATCTGGTGGGCGATAACAAACTCCCAGTGTTAAGTTTCCTTTTGGCCCCCCTATTTCAACCCATAGAACTTCCAGAAGCGAATCCAATTCACTTAGCCTCTCAATCTTTCTAGACTTTATACCCTCTCTGACATACAGAGCTACCCCACCTCCAACCCTTCCCCCCCTATCCTTCCGATATAATATATAACCGGGAATCACTGTGTCCCACTGATTTTCCTCATCCCACCAAGTTTCAGAAATACCCACAATGTCTATTTTTCCCTCCGACACCAAGCACTCCAACTCCCCGATTTTACCTCGGACACTTCTAGCATTTGTATAGAAACAGCTGTAATTTCCCTTACAAGTTAAGCCTGCATCCTTCCTCTTGCTATCTCGAGTCGTTGTCCGGCAGTCCATGTCACCAGCCATGGCCTCTGTGGACAATTTCAATCCACCTCCCTGTAGAAAAGCAACCGGTACCCCCTCACCTCTCTCAGATGAGCCAACCCGAACCAGAGACTTTTCATCTCCTGTCGGCTTTCCCCCAATATTCAGTTTAAAAGCTGCTCTGCCACCTTTTTGATTTTAAGTGCCAGCAGCCTGGTTCCTTCTCGGGACAAGTGGAGACCGTCTCGCCTGTACAGCTCCCTCTTGTTCCAAAAAGTATCCCAGTGCCTAACAAACCTGAACCCTTCCCCCCTACACCATCGTCTCATCCACGCATTGAGACTCCTGATCTGTGCCTGTCTCTCCGGCCCTGCGCGTGGAACAGGTAGCACTTCTGAGAAGGCTACCTTGGAGGTCCTGGACCTAAGTTTCCTGCCCAGCATCCTAAATTTCTCCTCCAGGACCTCACGACTGCATTTCCCCACATCGTTGGTGCCGACATGCACCACGACCACTGGCTTCTCCCCAGCACTATCTACCAGCCTATCTAAAACACGCGTAATGTCCGCTACCTTTGCACCAGGCAGGCAAGTCACCATACGGTCAGTACGCGGGTTCGCCACCCAGCTGTCTACCTGCCTAAGGATCGAATCACCCACTACCAAGAGCCCCCCTCCCACCCTGCTCAGGGATGGTTCCTTGGTGCAAAAGGAGAGCCGCTCACCAGCTGGGGAAGAGGTCCCTTCTGAGGGCACATTCCCCTTATCCTCAGCATGGTGCCCTGTTTCCCCTAGACCCTCATGCTCCCTGACAGCAGCGGGGCTGCCAGATCCAGAGTGGGACGTAGCTAACAAGTCCCCGAGAGTCTTTTCTGTGTGCCTAGCTGACTGTCTCTGCTTCTCCAGGTCAGCCACCTTGGCCTCAAGGGAGCACACACGTTCCCTGAGAACCAGGAGCTCCTTGCACCGTGGACACACCCAAGACTTCTGCCCAGTGGGCAGATAGTCATACATGTGACATTTAGTTTAAATGTACCTCTTTTTCCAGAAAAAAGCCCTGCTAAAAACTAAATAAAGAAATAAGAACAGCCTCTTTGTTTGTTATTGTTATCTCCCTTATATATAAAAGCCGCCCCCCCCTAGCCAGTCAGAACACAGAGGTTATTTGCATATGTAGCCTCATTGGCCTTTGCCTCGGAACACAGAGGTTGTTTGCATATGCGACTTGATTGGCTTTTGCCTCTAACATTCTAAACAGTTTGCTGTTCTGAGGTAAAATGTGTCCAATCTCCAGGTGAGGGCTGGAGATCACTCAGAATTACAACTGCTTTCCAGATTGCAGAGATCAGTTCCCCTGGAGAAAATGGTGGGCTCTGTATCCTTATATGCTGCTGAGGTGGCCCCCGTATGACAGCCAATGTGACGTAGCAGTCAGGGCTTCAGAGCATGGGAGAAGTTGCAGGTGTGTGGGGGGTGGAAAGCTGAAGAGTGAGGGGGAAATAAAGGTAGGTTGATGATTGGCTGGGCAGGAGATAGGGTTGCCAACTCCAGGTGGGAAATTCCTGGAGATGTGAAGGATGGAGCCTGGAGAGGGTGAGGTTTCAGGAGGCGTGGGACCTCGGACAGGTACAAAGCCATAGACTCCACCCTCCAAACCAACCATTCCCTTCTGGGGAACCAGCATTGCCAATCTCCAAATGAGGGCTGGAGATCACTCAAAATTACAACCGTTCTTTAGGTAGCAGAGATCAGTTCCTCTGGAGAAAATGGTGGACTCAGTGTCATTATACCCTGCTGAGGCCGCCACAGCAAATAGTCACTGAGTGTCCAAGGCCGGGGCACCCGCCCAGAGCCTCTTTCTAGAGGTCGTTGTATTTATTTCCACACCGGGCCTTTTCCCTAGTTTTGTATATTGTTTCTATCTACCTCAAAGGGGAAAGCCAAATATCCTGTCAAATTTCTATTTCCTATTTCTGACAGCTTAAAGTTTTGGACAAAGTTATGAGCTATTCTGACAGAAAACATATTGAAAACTTCTGAGGAGAGGATTTATTGCTGCTGTTTAGCAATTTGATCACACAGATTGCTGAGGTGTCTGAAACTGCAGTGTAAGCATTTCTTGTAGCATTTTGTAATGCAACAGACACACAAGCTTGCTTCCTTAGCAAGAACACGCCTGAATGACAACTGTGCTTTAAAAAAAAATCTGCCATTCTCACCTGTAACACAGAGGAGTGTGAATTATGGGCCAAATCCCTTTTGTCATAAGCGGTATTCTAGATGAATGGTGTGTACTTAGTTTATTGCCCAGCTCCTCCCAAAAAGCAGAATGATGCAACTTCAAGAAAATAAATACAGTTTGTTCTGACATTTCCAGAAGTAACACCACAAACATATCACAAACAGTCTTGTGACCAATGGTATCAAATGGCTGTTATAAGCCCTGCAAATGGTTATTTTCTCCTACAGAAGTGAGGCAAAATGCAATTAAGGACAGGGATTTCTCAGTGGTGATTTCCAACTGTAGGAAGCATTCCCTCCTTTAAGCTTCCCTATTGTCAGCCTTATTTCTCTTCATACTGGCTTTCAGATAATTTTTTACCCACAGCTTTCTGTAAATTTCTATACTGCTAGTATTACTGATTATTTCATTACTTAGAATTTTATTGCTGGAATTTTATTAATAAAGTTTATTTTTTTAAAAAAGTAATTGTCTTATTTTAGTGTTTTACTTTTTTTTGCCCCCCCCCCCGAAGGGGAATTTTTTTATTTTGCATTTACTACACACTACAAATATGGGATGTGGTAAGGAATACTAATGCCCTATCACTATTACTATGGGGAATGGGTCAGGGAAATTTAGATACATAAAGTCTACTGGATAGGGGAAGGAAAACTACCTCTCTATTCTAAATCTCCTACTGGATATGGGGATAGGATGAAGACTAATACAAATCATGATCTGAAAGGTTAAAAGAATAGATCTTTTTAACCTATTAATACAGGTTATACAGAGATTAGTTTGATTATACAAATATAACATTATTAGCTTGGCACAATTACTGCCCTTAGCACTCATGCTTTAGTTTTAGAGTCTTTTCTTCTTAGATTTCTTCATTTTCTGCAGTTTGGGAGTGGCCTCTCCTTTCTCCGATTCAGATGATTCTGATGACGAGGAAATTTGGCTTGTTGAGTCCTGTGAGTAGGACTCCTCCTCCTCTTCTTCTTCCTCCACATCCGGTTTTAGATTCTTTTCCTTCTGCTTCTTTTTTACATTAAACATTTGATCCATAAATCTTTCCGCTTTTGGAACAGAGTCAATTTTATATTTTTTATCCTGGTAATTAAAATTCAGCCCTTCCGGGAATAGCCATCTATACGGTGTTCCCTTTTTTTGCAGGGAGAGAGTAAGCATCCTGTATAATTTCCTCCGTTTTCTTACTTCAAATGGAACGTCTTTCAAAAATTTTATCTCTTCATTCTTGATTTTTAAGGATTACCCCATTGTTGACTTTAGCACCAGTTCTCTGGTTGATCGTTTCGTGAATTTTAAGTAAGTTTCCCCTGGAAGTTTATTTTTCTTTATAAAATCCGGATAAGTCCTGTACGCCACATCCATTTCCTTAATTAAGTCTTCTTGTTTATAATCCATTAGTGGGGCCAAGGCAACTGCCAAGAGTTCCTTTTAGTCCTCATTCTTATCTTCAGGTATCCCATGGAAACGTAGAACATACATGGATCTTTCCAGCTGGAACTGTATTAGTTGCCTTTTATCCGAGGATCTCTCCTTCTCTGCTTCATCCACTCTTTTATTAATACTCTCAGTCTGTTTTTCCATCTTTTTCAATGTTTTCTCGGTTGCTGAGGTTCTCTTATCCATCTGCTTTAGTTGTTTTTGCACATTATCTAGCTTGGTGTTGAGCGTAGTCATCCGATCCATTAGAGGGCGCAGTGCATTTGCTAACAACGAAGAGAAGTCTGTAGATGCTTCCTGGTTCTGGGAGGGAGTCGTTGGTATGTTATTTCCGGTCACCAGTTTTTTTCCTGGCGCTCTCCGTCCTTTCCCAGCCATAATATCAACAAGAAGCAAGTTTTCCAAAACAAAGCAAAAGTTATGCTTTTTAATTCTGCTTCATATATTTTAGCAGCTTTTGCGTTCGCTTAACTTTTTATACGCTTGGTTTGGCTCAAAGTCTTTTTATTTTTGATTTAACCGTTTTTACAGTTTACTCCTGGGGGGGGGGGCTTGAAATCTCCTCTCCCCACACTTCAAACTTAGGCGCTTCCAATTACTACCAAGGCTCCATTCGCTTATTTTTCACCTGAGCTTTGCTTAACTCACAGTTTATAGCCTTAGAGGTCTTTTGGAAGTCTTTTTAGAAGTTTGATCGTGCTTGCTTGCTCCGGCAGTTGTCTCTGGGTGCCATGCTGACTCCACGGCGACGGTACCTTTCGGGGAAGAAGGTGAGCCTCAATTCCTTGGGCGTCCCCTTGGAAGAGGCTCTCCTCAGCTCCCCAGACTGGGGGTCTCCTGGGGGGGGTCTGGGATGAACTCGAACCCCTCCTGTCAGCCGGGTCTTGGCGCGTCACCATCTAAGCGGGACAAGATGCGTCCAAGTGGCAAAATGCTTAACCCAGAAGTCCCAGTATTTTACTTTTTGAAGCAAGTTTTTTGGAAAGGTGAAATAGAAATATTCTGAATAAATACTGCACAAGGTTCTTCTGGTGTCTTCGGAAAAGACATATGTGAATCGCCACATTCACGTTCAGTGTTAAGCTCGAGACAAGGAAGGCTCCTCCAAGCTAACTTATCATTGGTCGGCCCGCAACAGCGACCAATCAGAACGGGACTAATTCCCTGCGAGGGAAGAACGCTCATGGGACTTTATCTACACAATATCATTGGTTGTTATCTGCAAGTAGGCGTGGCTATGTTAGCCCGGGAACATTTAAAAGAAGCCTAGCTCCCTATGTAAAACTGTTCTGGTTATGACTTATTGCAAGTGCTTGTTTGTACCTACAATAAAGCTGTTCACTTTGTTGAAATCACTCTGCGGATCATTGTTAGCGGCGATCTTACAGTTTTGCTCCTCTCTGGATAGGCTAATTTACCACAGTAAGTGGTATGAGAGCAGTTGTGGACTTCTTCTGCTTCTGCCTTTTGTGGTGTTAGGTCCTTTCTGCATTTGTCTGCCACTCTGGATTTTCTCAGTGTTTGAGTCAAGGTGATTTAAGTCCACAGCAAAACAGCATCCAAAAAGACCCTGGGGCAACAGGGGGCTGAAACTGAGCCAACGACTGAAGGGAGGTAATGTAATGCAGAACAGAGGGAAAACCCCCAAAATAAAAAGGTTGAATTTGATTTTAGTGCAGAATTGCTTGGCGGACACCATGGTGAACATGGATTAAAAGGAGAGTGTGGAAAGGGCCATTGTGTGGCCTCATGTGACCTGCAGAAAGGAATTGGTCCCAGGTCAGTTTGGATGGTGGGGGAGAACAGGGTGAGCCAAAAAGGAGGCTTGTGGGTAACACTATAATTGAACAGCGGGCAATGTTACCAACCAGATTGTTTGGAGAAAGTTTTGCACAACCACCTATATAAAGCTTTCTTGGAAGCAATGTTGTACAGCACAAGCGCTAGCTATTCCTGCCTGGCTTTCAACAGGTAGATCAGGCATAGTTACAATACACAATTTGTCATGCACCTATTCTTAAATATTCCCATCAATGTGTTCAAGTTAGAGATGCAGTAAATTTCATGTTACATGTGCTGATGATAGAGATGGGCATGAACTGGGAACATGTGATTTGGTTTGTGGTTCATAGGTGAACCACGAACCAAACCACAAACTGAACCATGAACCAAACCAGGAGGCTGGTTCATGGCTTTGCAAACCCTGTTGAAAGGGATCACAGTCCCATTCAATGGGGTTCGCAGAAAGTCTGGAAAACAGCTGAGCAGTGGAGAGCAGCTTGCTCCCCGCCAATGCTCCCTCTAAGCTGTGGACTCTTGTGAGCAACAATCCTACTTTGTGAGCTACTGGCATTAAAGTTGTGAGTGAGCGATTTGGCTGCTGCATAAATTAGTCTGCTCTGCAGTCATCCTTCCTGAGCTAAGACAAAAATGTGTGAGCCAGAGGTTAAAAAACTGTGAGCTAACTCACACTAACTTAGCTTAGAGGGAACACTGCCATGCAACTTTTTCAGGCTATCTTGTGCAGACCCTTTAAGCTGTAAAGGAATTGCAGAAGGCAGTCCAAAAAACAGCTACATGGAGGGAGAGGCACTCCCCGCCACACAGCTGTATCATACTGACTTCTACAGTCCCTTTAAAGTTTAAGACAGTGTGAATAACAGCTGTGCATGGGAGGCTATTTTTCACGCCGTCTTGTACAGTCCCTTTAAAGTTTAAAGGGACTGCAGAAGATAGCCAAAAAACCTGCCCAGTGGGGAGCACCTCCCTGCTATGTGGTTGTTTTTGTGCTGTCTTCTGCAGTCCCTTTAAACTTTAAAGGGGCTGCAGAAAATGAAGAGTAGTGGTTGGAGTCTTGGAGTGCATTACAATCATCTTCCTCTCCCCACAACAGACACAACAGACACCCTGTGCGGTAGGTGGGGCTGAGAGAGTTCTGAGAGAGCTGTGACTGACCAAAGGTCACCCAGCTGGCTTCATGCGGAGGACTGGAGAATCAAACCTGGTGTTCCAGATTAGACTCCTTCTGGTCTTAGCCACTACACCAAACTGGCTCTCCCTACTGTGCAGCTGTTTTTCAGGCTGTCTTCTGCAGTCCTTTTAAAGTTTAAAGAAACTGCACAAGACAGCCAAAAACAGCTGAGTCACAGGGAATGCCTCCCCAGTTTGGTGTAGTGGTTAAGAGTGGCAGATTCTAATCTGGAGAACCGGGTTTGATTCCTCACTCCTCCTCATGTCGCCAGCTGGGTGACCCTGGGTCAGCCACAATTTTCTCAGAGTTGTTCTCTCAAGAGCAGTTCTCTCAGAGTTCTCTCAGCCCCACCTACCTCACAGGGTATCTATTGTGGGGAGATTTAAGCCACTCTGAGTGAAGGGCAGGGTATAAATCCAACTCTTCTTCTTCCCACCACTCAGCTGTTTTTGCAGCTTTTGCAGGGACTCAGAGTCCGTTTAAACCCCTGCTTTCTGCTCCATCCATGAACCACCACAAACTGCTTTAAAAGTTCGTAGATGGTAGAGCCATCACAAACTTTTGTTCTTGAACCATAAACAGGGCAAAATTCATGGCGAATTTTGCTTCATGGTTTGATTTATGACCATCCCTAGCTGATGATCAGATGTCAGTTGATCATTTATTTATGCCTGTTTTATATAATTGATGTCTGATTTAACTGTCTATTTAAACAACTGCCTGCTTAGCAGAGCAGTGGTGCAATAAGGGGGGGGGTACAGCCTGAATAGCCCTGAGTGGCCTGAGCTTATCAGAACTTGGGATGCTAAGCATCTCAGCCATGGTGTTAGTACTTGGATGGGAGACTACTAAGGAAGTCTGAACTCAGCCAGCTAGCCTGAGAGAAAGAACAGAGGAGAGTGCTGCTGGGAATGTGAGAGGTTTTTTTTGCCTTTCTTAAACTGCTAAACTACTGGGAAGCATTAACTGAGGTTGCTTTGAGAAAGGATAGAGTTTGACCATGACCATGTAGCCTGCTGGAAAGTGGTGATTTTGTCCTGGATGTGGTGCGGTGCTGCTCAGGAGCTATGCGGGGCGCGGTGGTGTCGGCTGGATCAATGCTTGGTGCTGCGCTGGGATGCGAGCCAAGCCTGGCTCAGAAGAATCCCACCTTCGTCGCCACTGAAAAGTACTGGGTTCGCCACATGGAAGACTCAGACAACGACATGTGTTTGCACATGTTCATTGTACTTCACACTGGAACTGAAAAACAGCCCTGCAAGGCCAACTATATACACACCCACCCAGCACACCCACAGTCCCATTGGAGGGTTTGAATTTCCCGCCAAAGCTGCTATTGGAGAGTGCTGGGGGAACTAGGATCCTGGGTTCCTATTGTTTAAAGGAGCTAAGCTCTGACTCTAGCCGCGGACCCCTGGTGGCGGTCCACGTACATAACACACCACATGTATGATTATCTATCCACTGCATGGAAATCATGGGTGCATGCTCACTGCATGAAGCTCCTGGCTGTCAGGGAGCAGGTTTATTCCCTTGAGGCTAGGCTTGCTGACCTGGAGAAGCTGAGGCAGAGAGAGAGGTTTGGGGAAGAGACCCTCAGTGACTTACCAGAATAGTCTCACTCCTGTGTTGACAGCTCTTGTGCTGTTGTGGAGAGTGAGAGTTTTGAGGTCAGAGGGTGTCAGTCTGAGGAGGAGGGATGTGATCCCTTAGAAGAGTCTCCTTTCTTGGGCGATGAACTAATATCCTCTCAAACCAAGGAAACCCCTGTGGGGCTGGTGAGAAGCGGGCTTCTGGTTGTGGGGGATACAATCATTAGGAATAAAAACAGTGGGGTCTGTGTGATGACTATGGGGCTGAGGGAGTCGAGGGCTACTGGAGAGGGAACACACATTTGTTAAGGAGTCAGTGGCCTGACCCCATGGGCTCCCAGGGTAGTTGCACACAAGTAACCAGACTGATGTTATTTAAAAACATATTTATGTAAACTATTATAGAAATAGACAATTTAATGAAAGTACAGCCAACATATTACCAAAGGTCAAACAGCAAATAAAACAAACTAGCTTTAACACTGATTAAGAGCTCTGTTAGGTGGCACAAATTTATATCCAGATGAAGGCCTCTACTTAGCGTGGTCTACAGTCTCAGCAATTGCAAAGCATAGGATCAGGCCTGCAGTCCATGAAGATCTCAGCTAGCTTGCTAACCACTGGAGTCATATTGCAATTATAGTTTTTTTGCCACCCCCCCCCCAAGTCAGATGCAGAAGACATCCAATCACAATGCATCTTTAGGAGAAAACTCTAGAAAATCACATCACTCCTCCTGGTCTTCCTCGCACAGAGCAGATGCAGCGACCCCCTTGCCTCCTGCACAGTCCCCCCTCCCATGCGTGCCAGGTGTTGGCATCCGAGCCGGGGGGGAGGATAGAAAGGTGTCACAGCTGGAGGAAGGCGTGGGGGGCTCAGCGCTGCTGCAACTCACACTGCTGCAACTTTTGGGAAGCTTTGTTTCCCTTCCCCCACCCACACGTCTCCAGGCCCACTGGGAGGTTGGCATCTGTGCCTCGCCTAGGGCGCAGAAACACCTCGGGCCAGCCCTGGTTGTCGTGGGATGCTGTGAGGTCATGCTTGTCTGCTATAGTCTTGAGTCTTCAAGAAAAAAATAAAAGGGCCTCACCAGCCACAGGAGATTTAAAAAATAAGGCCAAGACTGATGGTAATATATTTTATTACTCTATTAAAATTCCCTAAAATTCCCCAAGTGTTTTGCCAACAGACTTCATCAGGGGAATCTGCCCATCTTGCAGTAGTTCTTTAAAAAAAGAGGTTATGCCCAGTAATAAAATATAATTTTACATGATTTTACACCGACCTTGTCCTTTTTTTTTTTTTTAATCTCCTTGGGTCTTCAAGCCACAACACACGTTGTTGCTAGCTTCTGCATTTGGGTCTCCTCATCTTTCAATGTTTCAATGCGGTTGAGTCTGGGTCTTCTTTATCTCAGGGCCCTGAGACACCTCCATGTCTTGCTTCTCATTTCAACACTGTTGGGTCTGGGTCTTCTTTGTCTTGGGGTCCGGGGGAGGCAGGGGGTTGGCCATACCTTAAATAACTTTGTCTGCAGACAGGGACACAGCCACCTGCAACAGTGCGAGTGACTCTTGGGCCAAGGGCAGGGAGGGGGGATTGGCTTTACCCTGCAATCATCTTGTCCGTGGACAGTGAACGGGGCCCAGGGATGTGGCTACCCATAACGTTGCAGGTGACTCCTGGGCCCAGGGCATGGGAGAAGGGGATTGGCCATACCCTGCAATCATCTTGTCTGCAGACAGTGAACAGGGCCCAGAGACATAGTCACCCACAAAAGTGCAGTTGTATTGCAGTAAACATTTGCTTTTTTCAAAGATTTTTTTAAAAGAATTGAGGATCCTGCCTAAATAGAATCCATTATTGCTGGCACTGCATTTTCAAAGAAGGACACTAGTTATGGTTGGTCATTCCTGTTGCTATGGCTTTTCTTGGCTGAGCAAACTGACCACCGCAAGGCTTTCAGTAGTCTTGGCTGCTCTTGCTGGCATCTTCATCTGAAAAGTGTGCTTGCAATATGATCTTATGAACAACCCTGTTAAGCTAATACCCTCCAGTGCTGATAATTCTACTTGAATATGTGTTTCATGTTCCCTACTCTGTAAGCCACATTAGTCAGAATCCATTTGTCTTAGCCAACCTGATGATGTAGACAAAACACATCCCATTTTATAACCATAATGGAACTCATAATTGTATATTTACCATAACTGTTTGCAAATTCCATTTCAGGTTCTTAACAACAGCTATCTGTCATGTCCCAAACCCCTCTAGGCAGCATAGTTCATTCCCTCCCGGGGGGGGGGGGGCAAACATGGCAGCAGCCTACAATTTCAATTATATTTATATCATAAAGTACATCCATGCAATCTGCCACAAAATTTTTAATCAGGACTGCCAGTATGTGGGTTGCATCTTATCGGTTATGTAGTGTTAAAATAAAGCTGGCATCATCGCCCAGTTGCCATTTGTTGTGTGGGAGGAGGAACTGAGAAAAGCTTTGTTCACAGCAACTCACAACAGCCAGAGGGGCATGAAGTGATGTGATGCTTGCTAGGTGGAAAACAAGGTATCTTGGGTTTGCCCCCATCCTCCCTTTCCCCTTCCCTTTGAGTTGAACATTTCTCACAACACCTTTGCTACTTATGCTAGTACCAATGTACTTTTTGAGGTTCCTAACATGTTACCTGAAAGTTGCTGCACAATTTATACAAAGTAGAGGGAGCTCAAAGATGTGCTGCCAACAGTCAGACTGCATTCTCTTTTATTTACACTGTGAGGCAAACAGGGTAACACATCATATGTGTTTTTTCTTTCTTTCTGATAGCTGTACAGCCATTAAGCATCACAGTCCTAGACTGGCTATTTTTTTAGTTCCGTTGTGTTGGCTATGATGGAAGTGATGCTTTCATACATAGTCCTATGAAGGCTTGAGTTCTTACTGCTGGTAACCTGTGACGGATACATATTTTTCACTAGATTACTAGCCCTATCCAATGCACATTTACTTGGGAGGAAACCCCAATGAGTACAGAGGGCCTTAGTTGTGAGTACATAAGAACATAAGAGAAACCAATGTTGGATCAGGCCAATGGCCCATCTAGTCCAACACTCTGTCACACAGTGGCCAAAAATACCAGGTGCCACCAGGAGGTCTACCAGTGGGGTCAGGACACTAGAAGCCCTCCCACTGTTGTTCCCCCCCCAAAAAAAACACCAAGAATACAGAGCATCACTTGCCCCAGACCAAGAGTTCCTATCTATACCTTGTGTCTAATAGCCACTGAGTAAATACATGTGGCTGCAAACCCAACTAATTTATGAAGCAATGTCCCAAAGTCTTATTTCTAAGTAAACATACTTTAACAAACTTAATGCTATGAGCATTGTGTTGTATTCTACAGTTCACTTCTGGTAACATGGAGGCCACTGCACTGTGTGTGTGTGTGTAAAGGGCTGTATAAGTCACAGCCGACTTATGGTGACCCCAGCAAAGGGCTTTCAAGGCAAGTGAGAAGCAGATGTGGTTCGCCACTGCCTTACTCTGCAGTCTTCCTTGGTGGTCTCCCATCCCAGTACTAATCAGGGCTGACCCTGTTTAGCTTCTGAGATCTGACAAGATCAGGGTGTACCATGCCTTGGGCCCTTACATTAGCTGAAGTTTTTTTTAAAAGTTGCAGTAAGTTGTTTCACACAGAAAATATCACTGTATCTTATGACCAGTTTCCACTTGTGCTAGCAACAGAATATTAGTCTAGGTACATATCAAATGCTGGTTGCTTTACCACATGGCCAGAACCCAAGCTTTCACTGAATAGCCTCTACCACTGTCCAGCCCACTTTCTAGATCTTGGCAGTGTGCTTTCAAGTTAGAGAAAAATACTTATAGTTATTCATCTTGATAGGAAATGACAACAGAGTTGTTTAGAATGTTACCCAGCAAGTGAGACCACTCTCTAATATAGCTCTGTAAGATTCCAATTCAAGACAAACCTCTGTAACTCACATCTCTTGGCAATACTGTTGGACTATGTGCCGCGAATACTAAAGATACTGTATAGATTTAAAACCATCAGTACTGCGAAAAAGGAGAGCTTTCTAAGGAAGGTGAAGGATAATGGGGGAGGAACAATAACTGTTTGTAGGTAAAACAAAATACTCACTTTTCGTTCTTTGCAGATTTGTTCGCAGATGAGACCAATAACTTCACGCATTTTGTCAACTTTTCCAATGTATTTTATTAGTTTTAAGCCTTAGACAACAGTTTTAAATTGATCAGATAAACTAACCTTTTTTGTTAGTTTTGTGAAAAAAGGACAAAATATCCAGTCACTTGTACCAAAGTCATGACATTATAAATGCAAAAACCATAAAGGTATTGAAAATATTGCAAGGATAGCAAATATAATTAATGTTCCACCAGATTCTCTCCCTTTGCCAAAGTTGATTACATTTATTCCCGCCTCAGAGTGTGACTCACTCCCATCCCCTTTTTCTTACAGTAAACCACAGATTTGTATATCACAATGGAATCCTTGCTGTCAGAAACAGTGGGTGAATGTTCATAACATCTTATTCTCTGGCACTGAGCATGTAATCTTCAGGGATTCTTTTACTTTTACAGCTCTTCTAAGCATCTCTTTATATGATCACTTCTCTTAGGATAACGATCCATTCTCTTCTCACTTGGGGCTCTGATTTGTTTCTGTAGACAGCATGTGACATGTGGTTTCAAATCAGATAATTTGTTTCCACAATCAAGTTCTAGTGGACTGAAATAGAGAGCGCTGCTTAGCAAAGTCAGAAAGCTGTGATTCACTTCTTTTCCTACCCAGAATAAATGATCACATAATGGTACAGTTGTTACCACTGATGTGTTATTAACAGTTGCACACAGACACACAATGCCCAAGATAGTCAACAAGGGTATGTGTCTTCAATATTCCTTGTGTGCATAGGCAGGTATGCCTCTAAAAAGGTATAATAACCCCAACCCATGATACACAGCTCTATTTCTTCTTTTCAGCATAATCTGAATAAGTGGTGGATGTTCTCACCAGGTGCCTGGAGGAAGCAATGGGTGAGAACCAGTGAACGGAAACTCAATCCAAACAAGATGGAAGCACTGTTCATTGATTCTACTCCACATCATGGACTGAGGAGTCAGCCTGTGCATTCCCCTCGAAAGAACAGTTTTGAAATTTGGGGATTCTATGACATCTGTGTTTACAACTGGATGGCCAGATCTCTCTGTAGCATGCTGTACCTTTGGCCATCTTTGGATAGTCTGCTAGAAAAGTGATTTGGCTCCAGATGTCCATGTTCTAATTACATCCAGGCTAGACTACTGCAATGTGCTCTGCTGTCTTTAAAGTCTATTCGTTTCAACTTGTTCAAAGTCAGAGAGTGCAATTATCCGGTATCAGTAATTGTAATGTATTCAATAAGCTGCCATTGAATGCATAATGTGTTATGAAAACATCTAATTGAAATGCTATGTTAAGCTTCGTCCTGGGCTAGGATCCAAATACATCCAATCACATTACTAGCCCAGGAAGCACCTAATCAATCACTATCAACAAGCTCCCTGAGTGGGAATATCCGTGATTGGTCCTTATGTATTCAACCTTATTGGTTGGTATTTGTACAGTAGGCGTGGCAGGACAGCTGCAACGCAAAAGCTGTTCTGGCTATCAGATGTTGATCTGTGTTGGAGTTGTGTTCGAGTTGTGGAATAAAGCTGAATCTTTGCTGAATCACTCTCCGACTACTTTGTTAAGCGAGCAACTTAACAGTTACAAAGCACACACTTCATCTATCATCTTAGATTTTACTTTGGCTACCAATTCACTTCCAGGCTGATTTCAATGTGCTAGTTATGACCTTGAAAGTCCTACACCATCTGTGACCACCAGGATATTTGAAGGGCTACCTACTCTCATATGAACCTGTCCAATTACTGCAGCCTTCTGAAGCTGTACTCCGTGGGCCTTTTTCTATGTGTTGCCTCAGTTATGAAACATGGTCCCCACAGATGTCTCTCAGTGGCACATAAAGACAAGCTTGTCTTCCCAGGTTTTCTGGGTTTTTAAAAATATATATATTATTTTAATATGCGTTTACTGTATTTTTAATTGTCTATTAGCTGCCTCAAGCACCTTTGATGGAGAGAACAGATTAAAACTTAAGATAAATAAACAAAAATCCCATCTACACCCTGAAAGGCTTTAATTTATTATTACTATTGTGGTGGTGGTGGTGGTGGTGGTGGTGGTGGTTCAGAAAAAAATTATGCCGCCTCTTCAGGAACTTGCCCAAGGCGGCTTACAAAATAAAAATAATAAGAACAAAATATGAAAAGATTTTAATTAAAATCCAGCATTAGAAAAAAATACATTTATTTTGAACCTGGATTCTCTTCCTTTCACCAGACCTAGTAGCTCTGTGCATGGCAACAAATGAAAATACACCAATGTCCCCTCTGCTGACAGGAAGCCACTGATGCCTGGAGTGACCTCTGTTCACCAAGGGCTTCAGCATTTCAAGTAGTACCACTGAAGCAAATGCTAGAGTGTTTGGAAACCAACACTGAAACAGAACAGATGCTCCACTGGTTTACCTCTGCTATCTCACCAGGCTTATTTGGATATTGTTGGTTTGTATCCTTCCACCGGTCAGCCAAGTTTGAAACCTTATTTCAACCTAACAGAAGTCTTCTTAGGCTGGAGGAAGACTTCAGACTTGGCTGGATCGTGAGAGAAAACTATTTTTTTTCTTTAAGCCTTTTGAATAAAGGTTTTACATGATTTTAAACTTAAAGGGAGCATTCAGGTAATGGTGCTCCTTCTCCATAAAGGTTGGGAAAGGAGGCAGACCTTGCCAACAGGCCACAGAAAACCAGGGTGCAAGATAAGCGCTTTTCTTTATTTATTTATTTCATTGACACACTGCTTTTTTTTCCTTAATGGGGTCCGAAAGCAGTGTACATTGTCCTCCTCTTCTCCATTTTATCCTCACAACAACCCTGTGAGGCAGGTTAGGCTGACAGTATGTGACTGACCCAAACCTGGTCACCCACAGGATTGTGAGCTCTGACTTGGAAAATTCTTGGAGATCTGGGGCAGAGTCACACTATACCACACTAGCTCTGTACATTCCTGTATGCTGATATTCAGTAGAGATGAGACCAAGAAATCCTGTGCCATATTGCCACCACCAGCCTATTCAATTTAAAGGGGGAATTCAGGTAATAAACTTGTAGCATTTGTGAGTTCAAACTGCATATTCCATGGCTAAGACTTGTGAAACGGGACACTGTTTGCTACTCAGAAGTTTCTCAAAAAGATGCAGGATTTCTGTCTTATGTTATTATAATTTTTAAATTGCAAGCCTCTGGTTAATTCATTTTGCCTTCAGAGCTGCCCTGACCCTCATCACCAAGTGCTCTGCTGAAGGCGTTTCTTGAGCTTTGCTTAATTTGCTGTGTTCTACTTGCTCTTTGTTTTTTTCTTCTTTACCTTCACCCTTTGTGACCAGCTCCTCCCTTTCTTTTCAGTCTTCCTTACAATCCTTTCCCCGCTTTCCATTTAGACCATCCGCTTTGCATTCAGTTCTGCTTTCCAATGCCTCATTTGTTCTTTCCTCACCATGCCGGCACTTCTTCAGGTTCAGTACTCCTTCCTCTATGGTACTTTTTCTCCTCCCCGTGATTTGAATAATCACTCTTCTTTATGTCACTGTGGACATCTCCATAGATCTTGCCACCCTTCTGCAAACTTAAAAGGTAGGGGTTTCCAAAGACCATATTGCCATAGTATGGAGTAAAGACCCTGTGAAACTCAGTGACCCTTTTCTAATCAGCAGTTCACTATGGGGCTGCTAATTTGTCTGTTGCAGCTGGACATTCAAGTCATTAATCAGTATTTTACTTGGCAAACATGTTGCACTCTGTGCCACACTTAATTGCTATTGCTATTATTAGATAGTTACATAGGTTCAGTTAGGTTGATTTGAGTGGGATTTCAGCAAGGGGGATTGCAGTGTGGGATTGCAGACTATAACTATACATTTTAGGGCACAATCTAAAGAAATTGAAGCATGCCTAATATGACTCATGGAAAGCAATGGGATTTTTATGCACAGTGAAAACACATCAAAATCTATTCATTTCAGTAGGAGTGGGGGACAGCAACCTTTTGCAAGACTGTGCCTATCTAGCTCAAAATACAGGCACCATTTCAAAGCAAGCAACTGACTTTGATTCTCCTACTGTTCTGTATAGACAGTGGTTGTCTCTGGGCATGACTCTTTTATGTCTCATCTGTTACCATTTGGAATAAAGGCGAGGGCCTGTTACCATTTGAGTTTATATAAAATTACAGTTTCCCCACAATTCAGTGAGTGGTTCCTTATATAAGAAGTTCAGTACTAACGGTCACATCCACTCTTCAGAGCTTCTCCATTGACTCTGATGGAGCAGGCAGCATATTGAAGTGCCCGTTCAATTGAAGTCAGCGGGGAACCTTGTCAACAGAAGAGCTCTGTATGTGAGTTAGAGTATACATGGGGCTCTGGATCAGGGTCTTGGCTCTCCTGTGTGCCTTTGATGAAATCCACAAACTGGCAAGTTTAATTTCTTAGCAGGCAACCACATGCACCACTGACCTTCCACGAAAGGCAAAACAGCAGTGTATAGGAAGCTGACGACACTCGCACAAAGAGGGCAAAGAATGCCAATTCAGGAGGTGGATATGAAAGTGAGAATTGCTTCCATGTGTGCTAAAGTGTATATTACCAAACTGGCAGTTTCTTGGCAAATTGGTCATTTAGGAACTGACACTGGCAGTGATACAGGGATACTCCATGTGTGAGGAGGCTCTGTTCATTAACAATGTCCCCAGTATGTACAGCACTAGCATAATTTGGTATGACAGCAGATTTTCCCTTTGAGAGCCAGAATTTCCTTTAAATGAGGAAATCTTTAGATAGACTTTGCATTAGGAGCAGGAACAGTTGATATTGTCTGTTCTTTCAGTTCAAGCAGTTATCCCACTGTTTTCTCCTTTCAGTATCCCAGAACAATGTCACTAGTATAATTAACTTTCAGAATAAATTCTTGCTAAGGACATTCTGCATGCTGTGCCAGAGTGGTGTAGTGGTTTGAGTGTTAGACTAGGATCTGGGAGAACCAGGCTGGAACCCCCCACTCTGCCCCTGAAGCTTGCTGGGTGAACTTGGGCCAATTAGACCCTCTCAGTGAGGATAGAATGGAGAAGAGAAGAATGATAGAAGCCACCTTGGGTCCTCATGGGAGAAAAAGGCAGGGCATAAAGTAAGTAAGTAAATAAATTAATTAATACAAACCAGTAGCCATTTGTCATAGGGACCTAATGGCCTGAAGCTCATCTAAATTAATGGGCTGTCCCTATGTAAGCATTCATTTCTGTTGTATTGTCGTTTTCCTTTGCTTTCACATTAGGAGGCTATTATGTGAGATGGGCTGATAGTTTAGTTTTCAAATAATAGTAAATGTGTTAACAGATAGCTGTGTGCCCCTTGCAGATATACCAAAAACAACTTGGCTAGAGTAACTAAAGTTTACTTACAAGGTATCACCACCAATACCCAATGTTGCCTACGGGATAGGTAAAGGGTCTCCTGTCTCTTTAACAAAGGCTCAATGAGTAAAAATGGGCAGTGGATGGCATGAAGTTAAATGACATTACCTGGCAATTGCTTGTAGCTCAAACTGGTATTAATGGGACAGCTAATGGGATTTGTTTTAATGTTGGCAAGCCTCCCAGTGCCTCAGCCACAAGGAAGATGGCTACCCATGTTGGAGAAGCAACAGTCTGCTATGAGTCTATGTAGTGTATCGAGCCCTGACAGGGCCGGGCATGCCTGGACTTGCCCAGGCACAAACACCTCAAGCTTCATGCCAAAAGACAATGGGGCAGTAGGATCCTAGCCAGGCCCAATGAAAGGGCTAGGTCCCAGGCTGGGAGGCCAATAGGTCTCTCGGTCACTGTAAAAAGCCTATCGGGAGTGGGTGGGTGTGTTTTGGTGGTGGGTTTTCAGTAGGAATATAAGCTGACCTGCGAGCCAGCCTAGGTGTCTTTGTTCCTGACTAAATAAAGGTATGCTTAGCTGAAATCACTCTCTGTGTGCATAGTTTTCACTGGCGACGAAGGTGGGATTTACAAACCCATGAACAACGACCCGGACGCCAACCCGAGGACCGCATCGAGCCCCGACACCGAGACCTCCGTGAGCCACTCCACTCTGCAACCAGAGTCTCCGACTGCTGCTCACCGCTCCGCTCCAGGCTCCGAAATTCACCCTGCTGACCCCGAGAGCAGCAGAGCTTGCCGCGACACTTCCTCCGCCGTTCCTGAGCTACCCCAGCCACGCGGTCGCAGCACAATGGCGACCACCCAGAGCAACATCGCCGCCTTCGACATCTCCCGCCCCACAGAGTGGGAGACCTGGATCGAAATCCTGGAAAACTATTTTGACTGCCACGGCATCGCGGACGAGGGGAAGAAAAAAGCTCACTTCCTACAGTTGTGCGGCATGGGCACTGTCCTACTGCTCAAGGACCTCATCGCACCGAAAAAGACAAAGGATGAACCCTACTCCGTGCTTCTGAAAGCGTTGACCGACCACTTTTCGCCTAAGCCCACAAAATTTGCCGAGCGCATGGACTTTTGCGCGAGGGTCCAAGGCCCGGACGAATCGGCCTCCGATTTCTTGGCCGGGCTCAGGTGAGCGGCCACCAACTGCTCCTTCCCGCACCTCACGGACACTTTGCTGACCCAGTTCCTGGTGGGTCTCCGAGAGCCCAAGCTACGCCGGAAACTGGTCAGCCAGGACGACCTGGACCTGGACAAGGTGGTCCGGGAGGCCACCACATACGAGAAGGCCCACAAAGATCGCCGCGCCAAGGCGGTCCACAGCATCCAAGGAACCGTCGGGCCCGACACCTCGGACGAGGATGACGTTCTACAAGTCTGCCAGCAACACGCACCCTCCAAGCCAGGCAAGTCCAGGCATGCCCGGCCCTGTCAGGGCTCGATACACTACAGTCTAATTACTGTAAATACTGCTGAAAGAGTAGTTTAGTCCACTTGTACCCTAGGGCAGGGGTTCATACCTGTGGCCAATTGCTGGAATTGGCCCACTCATGCCTTTAATCCGGCCTGTGAGTAGGCTGCCTTCTATACCTCCTCCCTTGCCCATCCTTGCTGTTCTGAGCTTGAGCTGCCTTGGAATATAGACAGCAAAGGGGGGGGGGCTGCCTCTGAGCAGAGAGCACAGGGAGGGGCTGCCTCTGAGAGCAGAAAGTAGAAGACAGGGCTGCCAAACTTCCCAGCCACTGCTCCCGGGGCTCTGTAGTCCTCGTCACAGGTAGGAGCTGGGGGGGGGGTGAGCGGGGTCCTTCTGCTGTGATCCTTGTGCTTCTTTTTATTTTAAAAAATTGCTTTGCAAAATCTCACTATTCTCCCAGCTTTCCAATTTAGGCAGGCTTGTTTTAAGGGCGCATGGGGGGGGAGGTTTGGGTCTAGCCAGGGTAAACATATAGAGTTCTGCAAACTCAAGGGACTCTGGTTTTGCAGAGAAATATTAGTTTTAACACAAACACCCTCCTAGCAGAACAAATGCTGAAGAGGACCACCCTGTAAAAAAACCCCACACACCTGAGAACAACTGCCACTCTGAGTAGACCTGGAGGGGGCAGGGAGAGAAGCTTGCAATGCTCAGCCATTTCATGTTTTTCCCCTGGGTCCTTGGCTCACACCATTTAAATTTGTAGTTTATATTTTTAAGGGGGTGGGTTTGGGACCAACCACAGTTAAAATATACAGTTCAACAAACTCATGGAACTTCAGTTTTGCAGAGAAATATTAGTTTTAACACATACATCCTAATGTGGTGCTCCAATGGAATAGCTGCTATAATATCTTTAATTGTGTTTGTGTCCTTTATAAAGTTTATATCTTGGCTGCCTGTCATTACATTTTATGATACACATGGGCTGGCCCAACAAAGTCCCATTTATGTCAAATCCAGCCCTCATAACAAGTGAATTCGACACCTCCGCCCTAGGGGGAGCTGTGGAGCATTTTCTAGTGTTTAGGATTTACTGAATTTTTTTCTCTTGCAGTTCAGCCTACCCCTTGTTGTTTCTCTCTCATTCATAGAAAGAGAACCCCAAAGTGTGGATTGGATTTTTCCTGAAGTCTTCCAACAACCCAGAGTTAGCTTAGAGGTAAAGATTAGCTGCAATTCAGGCAAAAATTGTCTCCTACAATTCCCTTATATTTTTCTTCCATCACATGCACAACATTCCTTTTCGTACTTATAGGTTCAATTATTTGAAGCCTGTGCAACTTATGACTGATTGACTTGTATTCATCTAAGAAGAAGCCTTCCTCTGGAAACTTCCAGTGCACATGGATCACCCTGTTCCTCAGTAATTGCCACTCATTGGAGCAGTGGTGCTGGGTCCAGAGAAAACTTAGAGGGGAAAGGTGTTTGACTGTGCCAGGAGGAGGCCTGGGGAAGACCCAGATTAAAATCCCCCATTTATCATGAAACTCCCTAAATGATTTTAGGCTAGTCATTCTCCCTTAGCCTGACATCTCTCACAGGGTTGTTGCAGCTCAAATGGAAGAAAGATTCATGGAAGAAGGTCAGGATAATAATCTACTGAATCCAAAATAACTTGATAACACTGCGTATAGATATTCCAGATACATAAAAAGATCAATCACTTTAATTTAAAGAATGTGGGTGAATTCTGAGTGGATTGCTTGGGGGTTTCTAGGAAATCACCACACAGCTTATAGTCAGCAGAAACCTTGTGAAGTTTTCGTATTTCTCTGGAGGGTGGCAGGGAGAGGAGGAGGAAAAGGAGGGTGCTATACTCAAGGAGCTTCTTCCATGGCAACTGATATGCCAATTATATCTTTTTCATTTCTACCACAGCCAAAATGTGGGTCATTAGACAGCAGCCAGAGAGCGATTGCATAAATAATAAATGGCATAAAGCTTTTGGAGTGTCTCTGGATGGCCCTTGGCATTAACTGCTTCCTGATATTATTTTTTAGAGATCCTATTAAGGCAGTGGCTAGAAGAGAAAAAAGTACAGTTAACCAAATGACACCTCTAGATGAGAAGGGTGACTCAGTTGCCAAGCAACAGTGATTCTAAAACCCCAACTTTAACAGTAGCTGAATGTCATGAGCTTCCGTCGGCTGTGATCAAGATAAAGTTCTGCTTCTTCATTTCATTTATTAAGTTCATTAAGAGATTATTTGTGGCATTCATAATATCTCAGCAGACAGGCAAACATGAAGGACGTTAGACTTAAGCAGCAAAAATGTCTTATTGCATTTCCTTTATGCAGCACACAGGAACAATTCATTTCAAGCTGTTACAAATCAAAGCATTGTGCCACCAGAGTAAATTCTGACTCTGAATGAGAGTCGAGGGACCGATAACTGTGGAGCTGATTGCATAAAATAACACAGAGAAACAACCGCCTCCTGGTTCTGTTTGGCATGGGCTTTTCTTAAACAGGTGCACTGCCTCTGTGCATGAACACCTTATGTAACTCTCTCCCTGCTTGGTGCAGTGTCTGATTAAGCAAAGGGCAGCAACTGGAATATTTAGTGTTCAAAAAGGAAACAAAATGCTATGTTTTGAGTGTATCACATCCAACTAGAGAAGTTCCAGCTACCCTCATCTTGGTTTGAAATGAGCTGTTCTTTCCAAGATTTTCAGAGGATTCTTGGAGAAAGTTTGCACTTCCGATGAGAATTATCTGAATGGTCAGAAAGACCCACCCCTAGGGTTACCAACTTCAAGACAGGGCCTGGAGTTCTCCCAGAAGTTCAGTTGATCTCCAGATGACAGAGATAAGTTCCCCAGAAGGAAATGACGGCTTCAGAGTATGGAATCTATGGAATCTTCTCTGCTGACCTTCCCCCCCATTCCGTCCTCAAATTCCACCTTCACCAGACACCGCCCCAAATCTGCAAGAATTTTCCAAGCTGGAGTTGGCAAACCTACCTGACCCATTCAAAATATTTTCCTGTCAACTGCCTCCCCAGCAGTCAGTTTCCTCTCTTCCTTGCAAGCTCCTTTACCTTCTCACAAAGTTTACCTTCCAGCCACAATGATGGGGACATACAAAGACGGGTGCTGCTACAAAGGTCTTCAGTATACCATAAAACCTGACTAACCTGAAGTTCCACTGCATATGTCTAGGCCCTTACTAATGTAGGAATTGTGGATGAACTTTACGTGTTGAATACAAACAGGGCTTTTTTTGTAGAAAAAGCCTAGCAGGAACTCATTAGCATAATAGGCCACACCCAACAGCTGAAACTCATTAGCATATTAGGCCAAACCCTGACACCACAGCTAATTAGCATATTAGGCCACAGCCCCGTGTTGCCAGAAGTGTGGTCATCCAGCCACACCCACCTTTTGCTTCTTATTCTGTTTACCTTGTTTGTTGTCAAAACCCAGGGCCTTTTTTTCGTAGCATGGACTCCTTTGCATGTTAGACCACACACAACCTAATGTAGCCAATCCTAATGAGTTTCTGCTGTTGGGTGTGGCCTATTATGCTAATAATTTCCTGCTGGGTGTGGCCAACTCAGGAGCCAGCTGGAACTCCGTTCCTGTGCGTCCCTGCCCAAAAATAGCCCTGAATACAAGGAATTTGGTTGAGTAACGCTTGTGGAAAATACTTCCCCCCCCAAAAAATGGAAATCCATTGATTGGGTTTCCAACTCTGGCTTGGGAAACTGCTGGAGATTTGGCAGCTGATGCCTGGGGAGGGTGGAGTCTGGGGAGAGAAGGGAGCTGAGCAGGGATGTGATGCCACAGGAGTCCACCCTCTGAAGCTGCCACTTACTCCAGGAGAACTGTTCTCTGTAGTCTGCAAATCAGTTGTAATTTCTGGGCCCCACCTTGTGTTTGGTAACAATACTGACCAGCATGGTCTTTAGGAACACCTGAGAATGTCCATTTCATAGGTTGTAGCATTTTTTGACTTCACCTCTTCTCTGTTGTCCAACTTTTCCTTGAATGCTTCTTTTTAATATCGTTTGCATTACTTTCATATATGTTTTTTGTTCGCTGCTGTCCTGTCTTCAGCTTGAGGACATAGGACATTATTAACATCATACCTAAGGAGTCACTGGCCTGAACCAAATGCTACTCAGTGCCTGTCATCTTTCCTAAAAGCCAATTTTTAAAATCCTTTTATTAAAACCATATTATTGGCCCAAGCTAGCCTGACCTCTTAAGCTCCTGGAAGCTAAGCAGTGTTGTCCCTGGTCAGGACTTAAATGGGAGACCACCAAGGAAGTCCAGGATTGCTATGCAGAGGGAGGCAATTGTAAACCACCTTTGTTTGTCTTCTGCCTAGAAAAGCATATGGTGTTGCCAAGTCAGCTGCAACTTGACTGCACTTTTCACCACATTGGCACTGAAGACCCCTCTTTCATAAGAAAATGGGGTTAGGGGTGGAAAGAGCAATGGAATTGCCCAGCTACCCACGGAAAATATTGCTGCTAAATAATGTCTTTTTACCACTGTTAGGTTGTGGTCACACACGCTAGAAAAAACAGGGGGAGGGAAGTGAGGCTATTTCCTCCAGAGGAATTTGACCCACAGTTGCGTGATCACACAGTCCTTGGAAGCTGCGGGCACAGCCTGCCACTGCATGATCAGACACAACCGCGGGTGAGTCGGGTTTTTTTTTGCCATTTGTTTCTGATGCGCTTAAATGAGGAATCGATGAATCGCATCTCCACACTGAAGGCTTCCTATGGAGTTTGTGATGATGCACATACTGAGAAGGGGGGGGGGGACAACGGCACGGAGTCGGGATGGCCTGATCAGACCATCCTGATGCCATGAGAGCGTGCTGGAGTGATCAGACAGGGGAAAGTCCATCCGTGGCCCGTCACAACCCGTTTTCTACCGGATTTTCCCCAGTGTCTTTTGACTCTGCTTCTGGGGCAGAGCAGAATGGGTTGCCGATGGCTATGGGGGGCTTCCCAGATGTTGTTGTCTGATCGCGCCCTTTAAATCCACCTGGCATTTGAGCCTATGGTGGGTCTAATTGTGCATATGATCACAGCTTTAAATAATGTCTTTTTCTGCCTTAATGATTTTTCTCTTTTATTCCCATATATGAAGGAGGATACAGATTAGAAAAAAACAGTATGAAAAAAACACCACTCTACAGCTTTCAGTCATATAGCTGAACTGATTAGTAACAGCTGAAATTCTAGGAGTAACAGAATGCAAGTCTGTTGTGTCTAAGTACATGCAATACTTTGAATCTTGTTTCTGAATTCTCTGAACATAGTTAAATCTGTCAATATACACTTTTAGGCAAAAGGACAAAACACAAAACACACAGTCCTGCCTGCTGCCTGGAAGCAATGGAATTCCCTGGGAATAATGGAGTGCCTTCATGTTGTGGAGGAAAATTACATTTGAAGCACAGTAATCATTCATTCTCTAAACAGTGAAAGATCCATTTCCTCTCCTCTCTTTTTATGAACTGGTTTCCCAGTGAGATTGTTGATGATGAGAATATTAACTAATATGAAGCTTTAAATATTATGAAGGAAAGTGCAGAAAGTCATATATACAATTCTTTTTTTTAGAATCATAGAATCATAGAGTTGGAAGGGGCCATACAGACCATCTAGTCCAACCCCCTGCCCAATGCAGGACTAGCCTAAAGCATCTCTGACAAATATTCTTCCAGCCTCTTCTTGAAAGCTGTCAGTGAAGGGGAGCTAACCACCTCCCTAGGCAGCTGATTCCACCTTTGAACCACTCTGACCATGAAAATGTTTTTCCTAATATCCAGCCGATACCTTTCTGCATGTAATTTAAACCCGTTGCTTCAGGTCCTATCCTCTGCTGCCAGCTGAAACAGCTCCTTGCCCTCCTCCAAATGACAGCCTTTCAAATATTTAAAGAGAGCAATCATGTCCTCCCTCAATCTCCTCTTCTCCAAACTAAACATTCCCAAGGCCCTTAGCCTTCCCTGTAGGGCTCAGTCTCCAGACCCCTGATCATCCTCCTCGCTCTCTTCTGCACCCTCTCAATTTTGTCCACATCCTTTTTGGAGGCCTCCAGAACTGCCCACAGTACTCAAGGTGCAGCCTGACCAAGCCAGTACACAAGAGGGGCTATGACCTCCTGCAATTTCAATGCTATGGCCCTTTTAATACATCCCAAGACTGAATTTGCCTTTTTTGCCACCACATCACACTGACTGCTCATATTTAGTTTACAGTCCACCCTCACCCCAAGATCTCCCCAGATCTCTTTGTTGGATCCCCAGGCATTCGAAATAACTCCACGTTTGATTCAAAGCAAGGTTTATTTCAAAGTGATGGTTCAGACAGGAACAAGGACATTGTTAGGAATGACTACCAATACACAGGTATAGCATAATAAAGGGATTTGAACCATGGTAAGGCCAATGAGCCCAGTTCCCGCTGGCGGGAATAGAACTCGTAAGCGCGCGCCCATTTCATGGGAACGTAACAGTTCAGTACTATCAGTACAGGTTCAGTTCACAGGGTAGATAACCATAACAAGCCGAGCGAAGCACCGACTCCCCCCACCAGCTGCATGACCTTGGCCAGTTCCGAAAAAACAGAGAAGCATAAAAAAGCAAAATGAACCCGGGGGGGGGGGGGGAGAATACAAGACATGTTAAGCAGATAACACCAGATACAATGGCAGCTAGCTGACACTCTTTTGCATACACTACTCCCCAGAAACGTATCCCCCATCTAGTACTTGACATTTTTGTGGTCCAGATGTAATACTGTGCATTTATCTTTGTTGAATTGCATCCTGTTTGCAACTGCCCACTTCTCCAGAGTATTCAGGTCTTGTTGAATTTTAACTCTATCTTCTGGGGTGTTTGCTGCTCCTCCCAATTTGGTATCATCAGCAAATTTAATGAGTATCCTTTCTATTCCTTCATCTAGATCATTGATAAAAATATTGAAAAGTACTGGGCCCAAAACTGAGCCCTGCAGCACCCCACTGGACACCTGCTCTCCGATGCTGGGCATTTTTCTCCTGAATCCAGCCCTTAGTCGGGACACCCATTCACCCCACCTGGCAGCAGGGAGCTTGCCCCCTGGATCCCGCATCAGCAATGTGCAGATGTTGCTCCTGGGCGCTTACGCATGCCTGTCTTTTTATTTATTTATAATTTTTTATTTCAATTTCTGCAGATATTATATAACGCATGCCTGTCTTGATGCTCTGCCCCGGGGTGGCTCCTTCCTGCGCCTCCCCTCTCCAAACGTCTTATAGAAACATTGTTCAGAGTAGCAGAATGGAACTGAAATACAATCTTCAATTTTTCCTACATTGTAAAGTAAAATACCTTAAAACTGTACCTTAAAATTGTATCTGGAAACTTGAGGAAAAGATATGGGGTGGGGGAACCACCACTGGAACCCATAAAAGCTCACAGGGTATTTTAATTTTTCACTATTAGGAAGTGATAAGGGACAAATAAATATGAATATTTGGTGGAGCATTCTTTGAGGAGTCCACCATAACAACAACCTGATCACTGCTTATTTGCTTTTACAGCAGATAGTGGGGATAAGTCCAGTAGGACAAAAAGAATGAATCTCCAGGGGTTGGCCTCAGTATAGCCCAAGTTTGTATTGCCAAATTATTCTGAGTTTCTATCTGTAGTTTTGAGAAGCTAGGAGGAGGGAGGGGGCTGATATCAAGTATCTAGTCCCAAAAGCAAGGCCTTTTGTTCCTGCTGCACTAATACCTTTACTTTTAAAATTGTCCCACTTTTCCACCTTCTCACTTGTTAGATGACTTTTCCCAAGCTCTCTGCCGTGCACTTGACTGATGACTTTGGCAAAACTGTGAATGGGCTAAAGCTCTATTTCAGTGACCTCTACTCAACTGAAACAGATCTTTCAAGATCTCATCTGGTTTGAAAGCAGTGATAATAACACTGAGGTGGGATAGCCTTCAGTTCCCTGCAGGTAATCCTTAATAAACATGAATTTGTAAAGCAAAATACCATATTAGAACTTGCAAAAGAAGTTTGCTGGACAAATACCACTGTAACTGTAGCTCTATAATTTATATTTAGTCTTACTAGATGTAAGGGAAATAGTAATTACATCAGGTACCAAATGTAATTGTAGCTTCAATAAGTACAATATTTAAAGTGGCTATTGGCTATTTTTATCCTGTTACTTGTTACCAGTGTTCCCTCTAACCTGAGTTAGTGTGAGCTAGCTCAGTTTTTTAGCCTCCGGCTCACACATTTTTGTCTTAGCTCAGGAAGATTGGCTCCAGAGCAAACTAATTTACGCAGTAGCCAAATTGCTTGCTCAGAACTTTAATGTCAGTAGGTCACTTAGCTTTAAAAGGGTTCCAGAAAGGAATAATGCAGGACCTTGTAAGTCTGTTTATACCAGTGTGGATCTTGGTAGGGGTACCCCAAAATAAAATTAGGAAGGGAGTGATAAGAGTGATTGTAAACACAAGCAAACCACTTTATTGTGCACAAGATAAAATAAAAAGCATAAAAATGTAAATAACCTACACTAGGCACCTGAGAACTAATTTCCTAAGTAACTACGCGCGCACACCAAGAGGGCACACTTATAACAGCCAGAAGGGAGGAAATTGGAAAGATTTAGGGAAGGGGCATACAACCTGAAATCCTGGGCTTGAGGTCTGGAGACGTCCAGAGGCAAACCCAGATGAGGTCCAAGGAGTAGAGCGAAGAGCTGGCTAAGCAAAGAGAAAAAGTCTGAGAAGTGCAGCAGGGGTTCTTGGAAGAAAATGAGGTTTTGCATATCCGGAGCCTTCATCAATTATACTTACCTGTTGGATTACTGTATTATGCTAACCTGTTGGATTACTGAATGTACCAGTTGAATTTATTTATTTTTGTATATACTTATCATTATACTTACCTGTTGGATTACTGCATCATATTTACTTGTATTACTGAATGTACAGTAGCAAAAGTGAGAGATAAAGAACCACACCACCCATGCAAATATGTTCTCCATAAATAAGTCTCTCCTATGTCTGCTATCCCATGCACTTGCAGTTTCATCATTCTGAGTGGGTAGAGATTTCAGAAACTGGTATGGCATGATGCTGTGACATCAATTCCAGGTATGTACCTAGAAATGAGGTCACGTTGTTGCACAAAGCTCTAGGAATTTCCCATATAGCTATGATTTTTACCATAGAGATTTCAAGAATTCCTACAGTATTCCTCCTTTTGGTCTCATTGCTCTGCCAAGTAGTAGCAGGAGCAGGAGGTTGCCTGCCAAAGTGAGCAACCTGGTCTCTGTAATCACAGGGAAAACTTGGTTTCAGCCTCTGGACGTAAGCTCTGAAAGATCGTCTGCTTCTATTGAAGAAGAAGCTGTAGGGCAGGTAGGTATTTTGTTGCATCCAGCATCTTAGTACAATTTACGTTCCAAACTAGTTTTATTATAGCGCTTAAATGGGTATAACAATAGTTGCTCCACTCAGTAAAACAGAGTAGGTTCTATTCTACCATATTACGGTTCCCAGCAGCTCCCAAATTCCTTGTTAATAGCCATTACTAGATCTAAGAACACTACACACTTCCTGCTTTGCTGTCATCCTTCAATGCAAACTTGTTGTGATACTATTCATCCTCATCCTGGTATGTGACTGGCTGGCAAGACACTTGTATCTCACAGTTCTTCACAGGCAAAGAAAACTTATTAAGATTTTCTCATTTGTTATTGTTAATGTCTTCTGGTGGAATTTGATGAGCATTATTAAAGTTTCTGTCTTTCTTGACAATGCTCATATTAGTAGGAATAACTGATTGAGGATAAAGGAATGCTAGATCTGCCTACTGAGTTAGTCTAGGTAGGACTTATTTTGCACCAGTCCAGTGGGAATAAAGGGGAAACCTTGGGATCCAGTATAGGATTTGTCAGTTCAACAGATATATGAAAAATCATGACAAGAAATTCACTCACTGTTTGTGTATGTCGATGTAAATTCTGCAGGACAGAATTTCAGGATAATTTTTAGAATGGAATTCCTCAACACCTTGCAAAGTATAGGTGAAATCAAATCACATGTCTTCAGTATCTGTATAGAAGAAAATTGCTCTCTATTAAACATAAATATTTAGGAGATGCACATAAATCCATTATTGTTTTCTCATCCTCTCTTACAGCACCATCCTATGCAGTTACTCTATTCTAAGCCCATTTATTTCGAGACTGGAAATCAGTCTAGAGTAACTGGGCATAGTATTGCACTGTAAATGTATTTGGTCATCCATATTTTTCTGAATAAATAAGAGCTATCCAGACAGTCTGGTAAATCCAGGAAGGTATGATAGAAAATTAATTGGCATTAGGTTAGATTGGCATAAGAGAATCAGGAGAATGCTCTCTGAAATAGGATTCTGGAAAGATATTCAAAAATGGACATTTATATGTATTTTTACTCTGGCAGTGGGTCATTGCTACTCTGGATACATTGACAGATATACGCAAATGAGTGCTGCTCATTATTTTTACATATTTTATCCAAGACCAAAGTGGGGAATAGGGTGGGGTTCTGTATTCCAGTTTGTTTTTAACTGCTAATAGCACATGTAATTATTATTATTATTAGGGTCTTTTTTATTACCTTTCTTATACAACGGGATAATTATGGCAGTCCCCCAATCCCTGGGGATTTTTCCTGACTGATCAATTTGTGTAAATAGGGATGCTAGAACAGGGGCCCAGCATTCAGCATTTGGGGAAAGGCTGGAATTATTTCAATCTAAAGGATTCAATCTGTATACCAATTTTAATAGGAAGGGACTTTTGTGAGGCTTTTGATCATGGTGTGTTCAATGCCTGGATTGACACTGGTCCAATAAGAGCTGTGGACTTTGTAAAGGAGCAAAGAATCTTGAGTTACAGTGAGGTAAGAAAGAAGAAAGGGAACACTTATCCCTTGGAATATCAATACTTGCAAATTAGAAGTTTCATGACAGTGAGGCAGTGTGGAACTTAAAAGATTTTGAAAAGATAATATATGAGCCATAAAATCATTCTAGGTTGGTAGCGAATCTCTCTATGAATAGATTATTAATACAACTGTATAAAAATCCCTTCTCTTATAAAGCCTGATGGGGAAAAGATCTACAAATAAATATTAGAGATGAAGAATGGCTCTATCCGCACAGGTATATTAAGAACTGTACATTGAATATAATATATTTATTTTTATTTATTTATTATTTTGGCTCAGGGCGGCTCACATAAAACCAGTAAAACAATATATATTCAATACAAAAATATCTAAAACACTGCATAATACAATTTAAAACCATTATTATCGATGGCGGTTCTCTGAGTAAAGTGTGTTCACATGCTGTCAACTGTACTACTGCTCTGGAAAGCTTCAACTCTAGGTCTGCCCAGAGGTTATCGGAAGGCCTGCTGGAAAAGCTCCATTTTCATTCCCTGGGGAACTGTGAGAGGTCCCGTGGGGCCCTGATCTCGTTCCAGTAAGCCTGCGCTACTAAAGAAAACGCCCTGGTCCTAGTCGATTTCAATCTGGATTCCTTTGGACCAGGGAGGCCAGGCAGTTTTGGAGTCCTGATCGAAGTGCTCTCTGGGGAACATGCGGGGAAAGGCGGTCCCTCAGATAGACAGGTCCCTGACCATAAAGGGCTTTAAAGGTCAAAACCAGAACCTTGAAGCGAATCTGGAACACTATTGGCAGGCAGTGCAATGTTTTTAGCACAGGCTGGATGTGTTCCCACATAGTGAGATCCATCAACAGCCTGGCCACCGCATTTTGCACCAGCTGCAGCTTCTGGAGTTGCACCAAGGGCAGCCCCATGTAGGAAGTGTCGCAATAGTCCAATCTTGAGGTGACCATTGCATGGATCACCGATGCCAGATCATTGCGTTTGAGGAAGGGAACCAACTGCCTGATCATCCGGAGATGGTAAAAGGCTGCCTTGTCAGTAGCTGCTACCTGGGCCTCCATTGTTAAGGAAGCATCCAGGAGCAATACTAGACTCTGGACCCTTGGTGCTGGCACGAACGGTGCCCCATTGAAGGCCAGTAATGGGATCCCTAGCCCTGTACCACTCTAATTCAGGCACAGGACCTCCGTCTTTGTCAGATTCAATTTCAATTGGCTCAGTCTAAGCCATCCTGCCATGTCCTGTAGCCCCCAAACCAGGTCTTCTGGGTTGGAGTTGGACTGACTGCCCAACAGCAGATAGAGCTGGGTGTCATCCGCATATTGGTGGCACTCTAGCCTGTACCCCCGGGCAATCTGGGCAAGGGGGTGCATATAGATGTTAAATAACATCGGTGAGAGCACCACCCCTTGAGGCACTCCACAAGCAAGTGGGTGCCTTCGGGACAGATGCTCCCCGATAGCCACCCTTTGTCTGTGATCTTGGAGGAAGGAGATGAGCCATTCCAGGGCAAGCCCCCGAATCCCCATGTCGGTGAGGCGGTGGGCAAGTAACTGGTGGTCAACCATGTCAAATGCCGCCGGCTGGTCTAACAACATCAGCACCGCCATCCTGCCCCGGTTCAGGTGCCTCCGAAGGTCATCTGTGAGGGCAACCAGAGCTGTCTCCGTCCCATGACCTGGACGGAAGCTGGACTGGAAGGGATCAAGCATGGAAGTGTCATCCATAAAGCTCTGCAACTGTATCACCACCGCCGTCTCTATTAATTTGCCCATATAGGGCAAATTGGAAACCGGCTGATAGTTCACCAATTCAGCCGAATCCAGAGATGGTTTCTTCAGGAGGGGGCGGACCATCACTTCCTTGAGAAAACATAGTGAAGATATTATACAGATGGTATTTGACCCTGGATAGGGCAGCTAAAATAGGGAAGACTGTTTCAAAGGGATGTTGGCAATATGGTAGTAAAGATGGCTCACTTTTCTGTCTTTGGTGGTCTTGCCCAATGGCAACGATATTCTGGGAAGAACTGTTCAACATATTAGGAGAAATACTAGGGGTTAAATTGTTAATGGTTCCCAGTTTGAAATCAGAAAGAAAGCAACTGGTAGGAAATGTACTGGTTTCAGCCAGTTTGGCTCTGGCACAACACTGGGAAAAAACTAAGTTTCCTGAAGCCAAAGTGTGGATTTGCAAATCATGGTTCACCCTGATGAAGAACAAAATAACTGTAATTAAAAATGTATGGGACAGGCAGAAGAATATTCAAGAGGAATTTGGCAGCCATTCATTGTTTATTGGAACAAATTCAAGTCTGATGAAAATGTGAGACATGTATTTGAATTTAGATGAAATGCTTTGGAATTTTATATGTATGTTTATAATGTGCCTTCTATTTTGTATGGGGTAAAAAAAGGATGGATGGATATGACTCGAGTCAGGTCATTGGCCCATGTAGCCCAATAGTGTTTATTCTCTCCAAGGTCCTGAAGTCTTTCACAGACCTGCTATCAGATGCTGGGGGTGAATTTGGGATCTTCTGCTTACAAAGCAGGTGTTCAACAATAGAGCAATGAGCAGTAAAGGAGATAGATAGGCATGACCTGTTGAAGACCTGTTGATTCATGGTACAGAAGATGCTGTATTGAACTGGATTTGGGCAACAATCCAGAATCAGTCTTGATATCATGGCAACTGACACAAATTGGACAAATAAAAATAGTGTCTGATTCTGTTATTCATCATGTCACAGCATTTTCAGACAACAGAGAAATGACTCAATAAAGATTTAAAAGTGAAGGAGTACAACTAAGAGACACACATGAAGAAACAGGTGGATAATCCAAAACATGTAAAACAAATTTAGGCATGTGAATCTTATTATCCACACTCTTCAAAATGAGGGTCTCTAATCGGGATTATTTCAACTTTCCTTTTGATAGTACCCATTTCATATGCTTTGAAAGAATTCAGACTCAGCACTCTTTTTCTTGCTGCCCTTAATGAAACCTTGCATTTCAATGAATATTAGCTCTCTCCTCACATATTCTGTCTAGGCTTATGAGAGCGGCCATTGTACCCAAATACAACAGTTTCTTTAGCTGTGCTGAATCTACTAAAGGCAGACCTTCCTCAATGGGGGTTTACAAAAAAAAGGGAGGAAAGAGAAAATTTCAGTGTGTCAGTATAGGGACAATCTAATCCTCTTTTCTACTGCATCTGCTCTAGCAGTTTTGCTCTACAAATCAAAAGGCATTAATGCTCCTTTCCCTTTCATTTTTATTCAACTCGTGAAATGTGACCAGTATGCACAAAAGGGGGGGGGTCACCATACTTTCAACACCAATATCTACTAGTGAAGTATACACTTTGATTTGTTGTCTAGTTTCCGCTTTCTATTCTTCTGCTGTTTTCTTTTCTCCCTCCTCGTTTCTACCCTCCTCCTTAAAAAAGAAAAGAAAAGCTGAGGACCTTCTCCTGTGGCAAAGCATCCTACATTCAGAGAGTCTTATGAAACAAAGCTCTTGCTTCTTGGTTTGCAACAAGCTCATCTTTGTTTGGGCTGCTCAAGTTAAGGAAAGAAGGCCAATTTGATGCAGGTTTCTATGGTCCATGGTACAAAGACATCTATTTGTATGCAAGCTCTCTGGCAGGAGCACAGCAGACGATGAGATCATCTGTTGCCGAAATTGCCAGCTGTAATGAGGAACTGTAAAAAAATTATAAACTCTTTTATACAGTGCTTTTATTTTTCTCAACTGTCTGTACCACCAATTTAGGCATGGTTTTGTGGGTAGTTAACAACAAGCAACACCTCTTCAGACCAAGAGTTCATTTAATATTTTCCTTTTTGGATTGGATACTAGTGACTTTTGTCTTCAGCAGGAAGTGATGCTCGACTCCCTCCTCCCAGGGTTCTGTTTACTGGAGTCTAAAGCATTCTGGTCCTATATTTGATGGACTTCCGCAGTGTTTTTGCAAACATCCCACTGTAGGTGGTCTTCTGCTTCACACTTGCTAAGATAATCATTTACTTAGTATGAGACAATATACCATTGCCCCAGGGACAGGGGAACATATCAAAAATTCAGACCCTATTTATGTATTTCAGAAATCCACTTAAATAGAAATATTCTGCATTCCTTTAGAGTTCATGTAGATGACTTTTCTTGGAGAAACAGCAGTGGTTGTATTTGGTACTCTGTAAAATAATGTTAAATACATTTTGGCACACCTTGGTCATGGAATGAAAGAAGAAAGATTTCTTTTCTCTTTGAGCATACACTAACAGAATAAAATGGGCTGAAAATTTTTAGTTGATTAGCCACCCAGTTTTTAATCAGTTGATCCAGGCATAGTGTACTTAGGACCAGCCTACATGCTATGCTGGGCATCCGTAATCAGATCCCCTGTTCACTAGTTTAGCTTTAAAAAACAGGCTGCCTGGCTCCCTAAGATGGATCAGGGCTCTGGTGGCTGGGCAAGAGGGGGTTTAATTTGTTTCCACATGCCATTTCCCTGATAGAACCCTTTTAGTATAGGTAGGGGGAAGACCAACATAGAGAGGACGCCCATCTTTCCCCCCCTACCAGAAATAAAAGCAGTCTGGAAGGTTTAGTTTCAAACAGGTAAAGGGCATGGAAGGGACACTAACCTTCCGTCATCAGCCCTGCCATCCTGATCCATCTTCCCCTCATGGCTACTTATTCTAAGACATATGTATTCTTGCCACAGTATCAGGGCATGGCGGCAGGACCACCTGAAGGACCGAGGTTGAGGATTCTGAAGAATGCCTTCATCTGCTTTGTCCCTAAGAGTTGGTATGAATGTTGTTTTGGGAAAGTAGGGCCAAGAGCAGCAGCACTTGGTCATCTGCCTGGATTCATTGGATACCTTCATCCTGTTCTCCAAAAGACTTAGTAGAATGCTCAGCTTGTTTTGCTTTAGAAATTCTCTTAGAATAGCAATGCTCAGAAAGTATCTTCTCCAGACTGTAGGTACACTCAAAAGGGTTCTACCATTTTCTATATGTCAACATGTTTTCATATTGTGATTGGATTTTATGAGTGGCTGAAAACTGTATATAAATAACCATAAAAAATGAATGTTGATCACTAGATAGATAAATGAAAGGTGGTTTTAGTTCTCTTTACTCTTTCACAGTGCCATCCTAAGAAGAATTGTACTCCTACAAGTCCATTGAAGTCAATAGGCTTAGAAGAGTGTAACTTTGCTTCAGATGGCACTGTTAATCAGCTAATTTTTAATTTGCTTCAAACACAGTGAAGGTGTTTGGATAGTGGGCATGCGGATTCTATTCAGCATGAGAAAAGACATAATATAAGAAACCAAAGCTAGCATTAAGAGGGCAAGGACATCCTTAGTACTGGATGTCATACAGTGGTCTCACCTGAAGTGACATCGAGTTGATGCATAAGTTCTTTTATGCAAGAAGGTCACAGAAACATTTTTGCCTATACGTGAATCCCATCCATGTGCAACAGTAAGAATCAGACATGAGTCTCAGCCTTAAACATGTCCGCTCAGAAATGCAGGCATTGATTTCCACTAAGCCTATTCCTAAGTACACATGCTCTTTGAATGACAATGAGCTGGGCAAAATACACAGCTGAATTTTGGGGCCAACAGTAAGAAAGAGAGTTTTGCAAACTGTTGGGTTACACGGACTTTTTGAGGGTGGCTTGCCAGGTGAGTAATAATTAATAATGTTGCCTTCCAGGCCAATCTTGAACTCAAAAACCTTAAAACAACTGCACATAAAGTATTCATAAGTATTTGGGTATCCGATCCTCCAGTTTGGAGACAATTAAGTTCTGTAATTAGAGAATATTGTGTTCTCCGTATGAATGTGGGATATCCAATTTCAAGCTGCACAGAAGGAAAGTTCAGCTTGCTTGTGAAAGCTCTCCCTTTGCATACATGATATGCTTTATCAATGTAATTCACACATCCAGTATCTAACAACCTATCAATGTAAGTAAGCTAAGTAATGAGTTCTGAATTTAATAAAATGCATGAATAATATCAGATGGATGGAATAAAAACCATATGGAGTTAAAATTTCTTTGGATATATTTTTCCTTTTGAGCTTAGGCTGCATAAAGCCCAGCTATCTTCTGCCAACATACAGGTTGTTCCCTTTGACTTCATGAATTATGAATGCTGACAAACAATAGTGAGCAGGATTATCCACACTAAGTGTGATCCACAGTTTAAGGACAACTGGCTTCCACTGACCTGAATGGAGCAGAGTTAAACTTATTGCTTTGTTTTAATTTTTCTAAATGACAAAAGATCTACATTGTTTGGCTCCACACCACTCCTATGAGTTAAGGAAGCAATGTATATTAAAAATAAAATATTGAACAATACATGCTATGATATATAATGATGGACTTTCAGCTAATTTGTTACTTTCTAATGATTCTGGTTGTGGCAGGATTCTTTTGAACATAATGTTGGGAGAGTTCAGGAAATAATCCAATCCATGCTTTGGAGTTTGCTTTCAACAAATTCACTGCAACAGGATTTTGCAGACTGACAATAACTGACTACAGGCCTTTAATACAACAAAGAGGCCTACAAGCACTAACACACACTACTAGAGAAAAAACAAGAAAAACATGCAATAAACCCTAAACTCTAGAGAATGCTCCACAGCTCCCCCTAGGGTACAAGTGGATTAAACTACTCTAGCAGCAGTATTTACAGTAATTAGACACTTAGCAGGCTGTTGCTTCTCCAACACATACTACACTGCCAAATTTGTTTCAGGAGGTATATTGGTTCAGATTGTGGATCTCTACTTCTACACTTTCAAGACAATCCTAAACATAGTTGGACTTTTAAAAAGTCCATTGAATACAATGGGTTTAGAAGAGTGTAACTCTGCTTAGGCTGCTTTGGAAGCCTCTTTTTAACACATCAAAATTCTTCTAGAGAGCCAGTGGTCTGTAGCAGATTCTTGGACTTGGACTGGAGAGACCCACTCAACCACATTGCTCTCTTTGGTCCTTTCCGCACTAGACCTTAAATCCTGGTTCAGTGTGTCAGTAAAGGGTCCTTTCAGTAAATTTGGTCCTTTCCGCACTAGACCTTAAATCTTTGGTCCTTTCCGCACTAGACCTTAAATCCTGGTTCAACCCTGTCCCTGAACTTACACTCTACACCACACGTGAGTTCACCCCTATAATTATCTCAGGGTATTTTTTGTTCCCATATTACATTGAGGTCACCCCAGTTTTGCCCCATACTTGTCCCGGGATAAATAGATAACCAGGAATAAATGCAAGGTATTGTGTCGCAAGTTGAACTCTGATAAAACCAGGGGTGAGATCCAAGTGCGGAAAGGACCTTTGGGGTCTTGGGCTTGTCACACTCTCAGGCTAACCCACCTCAAAGAATTGTTGTATTGATAAAATGGAGGAGGAGAGAACCATGTACATTGCCCCGAGCTCCTTGGAGAAAGGATGAGATAAAACTATTATAGATATGAAAATTTGTCCATTTCCATCCTTGGATCAGCAGTATTCCATTAATACCTCTGTGGACTCAGTGAATAAACAACCCTACTACCAAGAGATGCTGAATTATTCTTTCATAGAGTGACAAAGCCCATTCTTTTCTCTCTTTTTTTTGCCCCCCCGTAGGGGATTTCTTTAATTTGCATTTTTTAAAAACTACAACGAAATAAAGGAAGGGATCTAAATTCTTGCCTTCAAACTTGGAAATCATTCCATGTTGCTTTTAACAGCCAAACTTACAGAGAGTCTATCCGCCCTTTTGCCTATCAGACTTATTTCAGCTATGTCCATGGCATACCCGTTAGCTTTCAACATCGCTTAAACGTCTGTATATGGGCCCCACCACTTAAAGCTATTAATTAGACTCTCCTCTTAAATGTTGGAATTCTCAGTGTTCGAAGGCTAGTCGCTTCTCCAATGTTAACACAGTCCCTTGAAAATAACAGCCAACATAAAGCACAGTTCAAGTGAAGTATCTCCTTCTTGCCAGCAGGGGGCGAAGACTTAACATACAGCCTGGAAGTGTCTATTGTTCCTCCTGATCACACGGGTCAGTTGCTTTTCCACTTCCTGAAAGAAGCCTGAAGCTTGCTTGCTGCTTCTACAGCCTCGCTGATCACCATTTTTAAACATGTTTGTTGTTGTTCAGTCGCACAGTCGAGTCCGACTCTTCGCGACCCCATGGACTAGATCCCGCCAGGCCCTCCTGTCTTCCGCTGTCCTCTGAAGTTTGCTCAATTTCATGTTCGTTGCATCGATGACACTGTCCAACCATCTCATCCTTTGCCTTCCCCGTCTTCTTTGACCTTCAATCTTTCCCAGCATCAGGGTCTTCTCCAGTGAGTGCTCCCTTCTCATTTGGTGGCCAAAGTATTTGAGCTTCAATTTCATTATCTGGCCTTCCAGGGAACAGTCAGGGTTGATTTCTTTTAGGATTGACTGATTTGATCTTCTTGCAGTCCAAGGGACTCTAAAGAGTCTTCTCCAGCACCATAGTTCAAAAGAATCTATTCTTCGGCGCTCGGCCTTCCTTATAGTCCAACTCTCGCAGCCATACATGACTACTGGGAATACCATTGCTTGGACCATGCGTATTTTTGTTGGCAGGGTGATGTCTCTACTTTTTATCATGCTGTTTAGGTTTACTTTTTGCCAAATTTGCCAAGGTCCCGAAAACATGCCCAAATGCTTAATTGACTCCTGGAAACTCTCTGATACAGTCTGTTGCCACTTAAGACTCTGTCCCCATTACAAAGGCTTTTCTTTAATCGCTTTAATTGTTCTTTCCGGAGGAGAGTCCCTTCCCCCCGCCCCCCGCTTTTAGTAAAAGGAGATTCACTCATTTTCTGGTGTTCTCGCTTCAATACACTCACTCTTCAATGTCTGATCGCTCGTATCTCGCCAGGTAACAATTTATCGCTTGACCTCCACATGCTTGCTGGAGTGTGCGTAGCTTAGTCCTTAAAGGAACACAGCGGAGAGACAGTCAGAGCAAAAGAACGCCCCCCCGACAGCATGTTGGGGGGGGAGGCAATTCTCAGCACTCCATGGCTAGAGACCTTTCGTATAGGTCCCTGGAGAGTGCGTACATTTGCACCCCCTCTTTAACTGCTGGTTTGCGGGCTGCGACCCTGGGAGCCTCCAGGAGACACAGCCGCCATTAGCTCACTCAAACCACCCCCCGACAAAGCCCATTCTAAATAGTTTACTGGAGGTGATTGATACCTGGCACTGTCATGTGAGGATATGTGTATATATCAAGACACACATCAAGCTCCTCCTTATTAATTTATAATCCCAACAGTGTGGTCATAAATGTTTTCCCCCTAAGAAGGAGACTTAAGAACATAAGAACATAAGAGATGCCCATGTTGGATCAGGCCAAAGGCCCATCCGGTCCAACACTCTGTATCACACAGTGGCCAGAAATACCAGTGCCATCAGGAGGTCCACCAGTGGGGCCAGGACATTAGAAGCCATCCCACTGTTGACCCCCCCCCCCAAGCACCAACTGGAGTACCAAAATGAAAGCAAGACTCCACCTATCTGCTATCCTTAAAACTACTCCAAAGTCCATAGACTTTATTAGGCTGGAAAGACTAGCTGGCACCTTGCGTTTTGAACACTTCATCTTAGATTCTCACACTAAAAGAATGCCATTCCCTGTTTGTACCTTCAGGCCGCTTTAATTTCTAGCAAATACTTGTGTCATCTTCTTTGTATCAATGTTTGTATGCCATTATGTAAACACAGTATGGTATGGAACCAAACTTGGGTTCTCTCCCGAGAGTGGTGGTGAAAGCTGAGAAGTTCTACCCAAATATTGATATTCTCTTCACTGGTGATTTTAATACCAGAATAGGTCAAGACATTAATAGCTTTATCAAGAGGGGAAACCATTATATAGGGGACCACTGGTATCTCCCGTAGTCCTCTTTAGATGTACCCTTGAACAAAAGTGGTGTCCTTTTAAATCTGGCATGTAGATTTGGGCTGTACAGCCTTCATGGTTCAGAATACAATAGCTCTAAAGGGTATTCTGTAGAGTGCGGACTCTAATATGGGAGAAGAACCGGGTTTGATTTCGCACTCCTCCACTTGCAGCTGCTGAATGACCTTGGGCAAGAGCTGTCCTTGAAAGGACAGTTCTCGAAAGAGCTCTCTCAGCCCCACCTACCTCACAGGGTGTCTGTTGTGGGGAGGGGAAGGGAAAGAAATTTGTAAGCCACTCTGAGTGAAGGGCGGGATATAAATCCAATCTTTTCTTCTTCTATTATACCTTTTTAAGTTCCTATGGTTCTAGTGCCATTAATCAGACGTTGCTTTCCTCTTCATTATTGTTGAGGATACAGTATTTTGATATACATAACAGACCAGAAAGTGGTCGTACGCCTCAAGTTATATCTCTTTCTGCTCTCTCAAATCCGCCATCTATTTCACATCATACTGTTGTAGGCCCAAAGCAGGGTAAATACCATGACTTGAAATGCCATGGCCAGCAGAAAGGAGAGGGAGAAACAGCCCCTGGAAGGGGCTTCACCTCATCCTTTCTGCTGGCTGTGATGAGGCACAGTCAACAGAAAGGTGAGAGTAAAGATCCCCTGGGATGTCCCTTCACTCCCACCTTTCTTCTGGCTGCAGCTCATCATGGCCAGCAGAAAGGAAAGGGTGAAGTCCCTTCCCAGGGGATCCCAGCTCATCGCAGTCAGCTGGGTGAAAGGGTGTAACTCTCTTAAATATTGCACTGTGTCTACAGCTAATCTTCCCATCAGCCTGAAGTCTTTTAAAAGAGCTGCAGCACCTTCAGTGCTTTCTCACATTCCACTCACACAACCACAAAGCTAGTTTATATGATGCTCCTATATCTCTGTGCCAAATATGTAAATAGCCAAAGTAGGGCTGGCAGCCCCCAAGAAACTGGAGAGGGTGTGACTTACTCTAAGGCTTTAAGGCTGACCATCAATGTAACAACACCACTTCCAGCACTGTGCTCTGAAAGTGCATTCAAAACTCTATGGTAAAAATAGCCTGAATTGCTGTTACAATGTCGATGGACAAAATTTTGTTCTCCACATTTTTCTCCCACCATCCCAAGGAGTGTGTGTGTGTGCATGGGGGTGCATAGGTGATCGGCAAACTGGCCTGTCTATAGGTAATTTTCCTTAATATATGTGTTTGTGGCCATATGGGCTCCTTATAGCTCAGTTTTCTGCTTGCTAGATTGCCATATCTATAATCATTAGACAAATTCATGGAGGACTGAATTGCCAATGGCTTTCCTTGTTTTACCATGTATTTATCTATATTCAGAGGCAGCATGCTGCAATGTACCATATGTTGGAGATGAACCCCAATGGCCATTTAATCATTTCAGTCTGTTTATGATCTTGTCCATGGCAGACATGGAAAGCCACATAGACAGCCAAAAAATAGAATAGAATAAATAAATAAATAAATAAATAAAATAGACCTCAGTGTGATCCAGCAATGCAATTCCAATGTACTTGCTAGGGATGGAGATGGAGATAGGGATACATAGAAACAGAGATACATAAACTAGCATTAATAACAACATGGATGAAGAGCAGCACTTGCAAGCTGTCATCCTGTACAAATAAGATCTGTCTGTCTATTGTTCTCTCTTATGTAATAAGGAGATGCTTAAATTAACCACTATACATATTGTGATGAACAAGAGGCTGCAAAGATAGGAGTATACAGTAGTGTAGATGAGCAATCATTTTCTTCTGCACCTCCAGACAATTTTGCAGTTGACTTACAGTGCCACTCATCAGTCTTCAGCTTTGATCTTTTCAGGCTAGCAGGCTCGATAGACATTCTGAAGCCTTTGCAAATGCATGGAAAGCAACAGTAGTCTTTCAGACTCCATGGCAACCAAATAGCCTGACAAATTCAGTAGACATTTCCATTTATGGTTTTCTCTTCCTCAGCTAAAGAAAAGAACAGCTTCTTTTTTTAAACAAACAAACAAAACAAAACCAACACTCTTGATGATTGTGCAGATTGGTGGATCTTCTTAGGGAAAGCCAATTGGAGCTGGCCTATCCCATGTGCTGTATAGAAGACATCCAATGGTTATCAAACAGAAGCCAAGGATTTACAAAGCAGGAAATGCAGCCTAATTGTGAGTGCCCTCAAAGTTTGGCAGTGCCAGACCCTTGACTATGAAGGAGGTATTACTGAGCTCACAGTAAACTACAGAAGACTTCAATGGATGAAGGGGATCTGCTCCAAGGCCTATTGAGTTTGATGGAAATTCTTCTGCTAATTTCAATGAGCTCACACAGTTTGGCCATTAAAGAATACCCTTAAGACGGCCTTTTCAATTGCTGAGCTGAATCATACTCAAGTGTGGATGTGAAAAGCCTTTGAGTTTTCCAAAGCTGTAGTGGTGAGATCTGCACAGAACACTATAGACCCACTGGGAGGGTCAGGATCTCAGCTTTCCTTCCAAGTTCTGAGGCCTTGCCTCTATGTTTCCCGCTACCCAGAGTCTGGTTACCATGGGGACAGCTTGCTGCCTTGTGCACCACTAAGGGAGTAGCCACTTGCCAACTGATGGCCCTCCCCTTCTTCCTGGCACTCCTTTCAAAATAGCATGTCCAAGACAGTGAAGGTCTATGTGGCACAGAGAACCATTACCAGGATCAAAAGTTACAAAGCATTTATTAAAAAGAAAGTGTTCACAAGCATACTTTTAGCACAGCACCAAATTGAGCAGGGGATTCAAAAGGAAAGGGTAAAACACAATTCCTCTAACCCTCCGTCTATACATGCCCTATCAGTTGTTAAATATAAGGCAGGCTCTTTAGCTTAGAAAGTTACAGATCTTTACATGACTATCATTACCTTCAAGCTTCCTTCAGGCATGCAGGCCAGCATATGTGAGCCAGTTTGGTGTATTGGTTAAGTGCGCGGACTCTAATCTGAGAGAACCGGGTTTGATTCCCCACTCCTCCACTTGCACCTGGCTGGATTTCCTTGGGCAAGCCATAGTTCTGATAAGAGCTGTTCTTGAAAAAGAGCAGTTTCTGTCAGAGCTCTCTCAGCCCCACCTACCTCACAGGGTGTCTGTTGTGGGGAGGAGAAGGGAAAAGAGTTTGTAAGCTGCTCTGAGACACCTTTGGGTAGTGTAGGGTGGGGTATAAATCCAATATCTTCTTCTTCTTCATATGGCAATGGCTGCCTCTCCCAGAGCTCAGATAAGAGTTCTGTCTGCTACCAACAGAATTTTATCAGGTTTTCAGCAAGCAAATTGAAAGCCCTCTGAAATTAACGATTCAAAATATCATTGATATTAAAAAAATTCCGAAATCTTGGGAAGAAGCACTAATTACATTAATCCCTAAGCAACCATCTGATACAACACAGATAAAAAATTACAGGCCTATCTCACTGCTTAATAGTGATTATAAAATATATGCAGCAATTTTAGCGAACAGGCTTAAAAAGGTCCTACAGCAGGTCATACATAGTGACCAAGCGGGTTTCCTCCCACAAAGATATTTAAGAAACAATGTTAGGCTCATATTGGATGTACTAGAATTCTATGAAAGTAATCCGGGTAAACAACTAGCTCTTTTATTTTTAGACGCCGAGAAGGCATTTGATAATGTCAGCTGGGAGTTTTTACTAAGACAATTTAAGCATTGGGACTGTGGAGAGACCTTCCTTAGTCTAATTCAAGCGATCTATCAACAACAAGAGGCTAAAATAGGCTTCAATGGCTATTTAACGAGTAAGATACAAATACAAAAGGGGACAAGGCAAGGGTGCCCTCTGTCCCCTTTACTGTTTATTTTTGCGATAGAATTATTTAACGATATATTGAGGGAAGATCCGTCTATTAAAGGGTTAAGTGTCAAAGGCGAACAGTTTAAAGTGTTGGCTTACGCTGATGATTTGGTTCTGGTATTAGAGGATCCTATCCTATCATTAATGCAGCTGTTACATAAACTACAAGCATATGGGCAAATAGCGGGACTGAAGGTAAACCACCAAAAATCTAAAATAATTACAAAGAACTGTCCTCAAGAAGTTGAAAGGAGGATTCAAGAAGAAACAGGATTTATAATAACCAAGAAAACTAAATATTTAGGGATTTGGATAACAAATAAGTGTTGTTCCCTGTATAGGGACAACTATAAAAACATATTGGTAGACATTAAAAAAGATTTAGACAGTTGGAGAGGCCTACAATTATCACTGTTAGGAAGAATCGCCACGATTAAAATGGCCATCCTACCGAAAGTTATGTTTTTATTTCAAACAATACCTGTTCTGAGGAACCAGGAATTTTTTAAAGAGTTAACTAAAAGCTGCTCTGCGTTTATTTGGCAACACAGGAAACCAAGACTTAAACTACAACTAATGCAAAGTAAGAAGGAAATAGGCGGTTTAGCAATGCCAGTGTGGGAGTTATATTATAAGGCCGCGGTCTTAGTATGGGTTAAAGAGTGGGCAACGCTCTCTAATAGTAGACTTTTAAAATTAGAAGGGTTTGACCTCCCACAGGGGTGGCATGCCACGTTGTGGTATGATAAAGAAAAGAAATATTTCGAACGGCATTATTTAAGAGGATCCTTAATAAAAACTTGGAGGGAGGTCAAAGTACAGTATTATAAGAAGACACCTAGATGGGTTGCCCCTATCGAGGCATTAGAGATACCGTCATTGTATACGCATGGTGAAAAGTGTTCTTATGATACTCTGTTGGACAGTATGAACAACTTAAAATCAAAGGAGAATTTGGGAATCCAAAACATAGAGTTGACCTGGTTACAGAATATGCAATTGAAAGCAAGATTTAAGGAAGATGCAAAAATTGGTTTCTATGGGAATGCGACAGATCTAGATAAGGTATGGCTTACATCAGAAGTGCAACTGATTAAAAGACTATATAGTCTCCTATTAGAGCGAAACACACAAGAGGAAGTTATATGGGCCAGCTTAAGAGCGTGGAATAAAGACCTAGGGTATAGTATAGACGAGAGTAAATGGCTAAAGGTGTGGGAGATAAATTTGAAAATCACGAGGGCCACAACATTTAAAGAAAACATCTATAAAGTTGCACATAGGTGGTACTTCTACCCTTCAAGACTGGCAAAATTCTCAAAAACTGCGACAAATATATGTTGGAAATGTCATCAGAGCATAGGTACATATTTCCACATGTGGTGGACGTGTGTTAAGGCTAAGGGTTACTGGGAGAAAGTTAAAAAAATGTTAGCAGAAGTTATGGAAGTAGAAGTTCCCTTACGACCAGAAATTTTTCTATTAAATATTATACCAGAAACGGGGGGGAAAGAAAGAAAAAATCTGCTCCTTCCGCTAGAATATGTTACGCTAAATATTGGAAATCTGAGAAGTCTCCGGATAAGATAGAAGTGTTGCAAAAATGGTTCGAAGTCGCAGAAATGGATAAACTATCAAACATGCTAGACGGGAAAGATGAAGATACAGTTAATAAAAAATGGAAAAGACTATTAGAATGGAATATTCAACAAAATGGTTAAGAGGAAATAGGACAACTTTAAGAGGAAGACTCAAGGCTGTTTGCTCGTCTGTGTTAATATCGATTAATATGAGATGTTATGTTTTGTTTGGTGTGGGTGTTTGGGAAAATCAATAAAAATATTAAAAAAAAAAAAGAGTTCTGTCTGCTTAAATGGAGTCAGCACCAAAGAGAGCCTTCCTCCTTGCTCCCAGGAGTTTTATTATTTTTCCTTCCCCACTCACTGACTAGGTCAGGCTGGGTCAAAGAAGCTCGTCCTGAATTCTCCAGGAGTTTCTTCCTGAAGTCTTTCTAGTCTTAATTCATCCAAGTGTCTGTTCCCTGCTTGGAGGTGGGGATGGACCATCCCATTGTCTCTAGCTAGACCTATTAGCATTTCTAAAAGGGTGGCTGAAGTGAGGTTGGAAAGCAATTGAAGGCCCTGGTCACATGAAAGGTTTTGGGCCGGGAGAGGGACGGATCAAGGGCGCAGCAAATGGGTGCGATCCCACAGCAACATCTGGGAAACGTTGCACATCCATCCCCGATCCAGCCCTTCAGGCCGAAAAGCTGCATCTAAAAGAAACCACCTACAGAGGTGGACTTACCAGCACGGCTGCATCAAGCGCGGCCGTGGGATCGCCGGCGCGTCCTTCTGCCGGCACATCCAAGACCCCTGGCTGAACTGCGCATACTCACACATGCGCAGTTTGGCAGCCTCCGTCTCTGTCTCGTCACTTTCTCCCCGGTCTCCCCGGCATTTGATCGTGCCGGGGAGCAACTGCGCGGCGGCTCACAGGATCTGTATGATCCCGCCGCCACGTGTCTATTTTGGTGCGGCTTTCAAAAGCCGCACTTTACCCACACTCCCCCCCCCCATGTGGCAGGGACCGAACTGTCTTCGCTCCTCCTGCCTGTTCTCTGCCCAGTTCAAACCTCCAAAGAAAAAATGCATTTCTTTACACCTCCCTTTCCCAAGTTTCAAGAAGGTTGCTCTGCAACAAATCCAACAAACCAGTTATAAGAAAGATACATAGTACACAGTAAAGAATCTACATGCAAGTTATCTAGGACATAACCACACATAGGAATTAGTCCCCTTTAAGAGTCTGTGTCCTTCTTGGAAAGGAAATTTGCAACCATGTTGCTGCTCCTACCTATGTGTTCAATTTTTATGTTAAACTCCTGAATCTTCCAAAACCATCTCTGAAGTTTGGTGTTTGAGTTCTTTATGGTTTGCCACCATCATAGGGATGAGCGGTCTGTTAAGAGGGTGAATTTTTGCCCCCACAAATAAGGTCTAAGTCTGTTCAGTGCTAACACATGTGCCAAGCCCAGAAAAGTCTCAAACTGCCTCTTGGTCTCTAGGGGTTCTCAACTCTGGCTTGCCTCTACCTTGTCCCTCGGTAGGATGTTCCCACTACCCAGTCTGTGTCTCAAGAAGGCTACCTCTGGCATTCCAAACAGCCATTTTTCCAGCTTGATGCTGAGACCTGCCCCTGGATGGCACCTAACACTCTTGCTAAATGCTCCAAGTGTGAACCCGAGTCCTTGTAAAAAGCTATGATGTAATCAATGTGAAAAGTACTGAGACTTACTAGTGATTTCAGCTCTCATACTTTATTTCCAGTGAAGAACAAGACAAGTTTACCCGGCTTGCAGGCCGGTTTATATGTGCAACAATCCCACACCCAAAACACCTCCCTACACACACTAGTGATAGGCTATTTACAGTGGCCGAGAATTCCATGGGCTCTCAGCCGAGAGCCTAGCCCTCTGATTGGCGCGGGCTTGGAACTGCTTGGGTCATTGTCTCTGAGAGCGAAGCTCGGGCACTTTGCATGACTGCGTGGAGAGCTCGTCTCGCACATGGTTGGAGATGGATACATTACACCCCTCCCCCTTGGTCCAAAAGACACCCACACACAAAGTTCTGGAGATAAGTGGGCACTGTTCGGGCACACTGGCAGGAGCTAATGACGATGCACTCAGCTAAGTGCTGGCCAGCGTCGGCTGTGGTGGACCGTTCTGCGTTGCTCCGCTAGGTGCGGCCACGCTGTCTGTTGTCAGGGAGGTTGGAGATAGGCTGGGTGCCATGTCGGGAGAAGCCGGAGGATCTGGTAGCAGAGTCGCAGCATCGGAGGGACCGAGTTCCTTGAAATCCTCTGGGTCATAGGGCAGCACCCGCCAACGCAGCTGGTCAATTTGACGGCAGAGTACCTGGCCATCCTCGCTGGAGACCTCATACGATTGGGGCCCCATGACCCTCACCACCCGGGCCAAAATCCATGGTGGGCCCCGCGCATAGTTCCTGGCATACACAGGATCCTCTGGGAAGAATCTCCGGGCTCCCTGCAGAGACTTGGTGTCCGGCTCTTCTTCTGGGGCTTGATTGGGGTGAAGATGATCCAGCCGGGTTGTCAGGCGTCTGCCCAGGAGTAGCTCCGCTGGGCTGCGTTTCATCATGGTGTGAGGCGTTGTCAGCTGGCCGAAGAGAAAGGCGGCCAGCTTGTAGTCCCAGTCCTTGCTGTCCAGGTGGCGGAGTGCGTCTTTGGTTGTCCAAATCATGCGCTCGGCCTGGCCGTTGGTTGCTGGGTGGAAAGGGGCTAACCTGATGTGGCGGATCCCGTAATACCGGGTGAAGTTCTGAAACTCGCTGGAGGCCGTTGTCAGTGACCAGGGTGTTGGGAATGCCATGGGCACTGAAGATCCTCCACATGGCCTGTATTGCTGCTTTTGAGGAGGTGGATGGCACCGGAACCACTTCCAACCACTCGCTGTACGCATCCACCAGGATGAAGAACAGCTGACCCTGGAACGGCCCTGCGAAATCCAAGTGTAGCCTAGACCAGGGTCTGTGAGATGACTCCCAGGCTCGTGTGGGGGCCCTGGGAGGCTCGGGTCTGGATTCCTGGCAGGGCTGGCATCTCTTAACCATGTCCTTGATGTCCAAATCGAGCCCTGGTCACCAGACATAGCTCCTGGCCAGTGCTTTCATCCAGACCACCCCCGGATGCATTTTGTGGAGAGCTGTGAGAACTCGTTCCCTTAAGGTGGTCAGGATTACCACCCTGGTGGTCAGGATTACCACCCTGCCTCCCCATATCAAGCAGCCCTTGTGGGCCAAAAGTTCATCTTTGCGGGAGGTGAACGCCGTGAAGTCCGCCCACCCTGGCCCAAGGGCCACTCCCTTCTCACCCAGTCCAAGACATGGCAGAGGACCTTGTCCTTGGCAGTGCAGTGCACCACCTCATGAACATGCATGGGTTGGTCAGGAAGGGCCTCCAGAAGCATGACCCGATGATCCGGGTCTGGGTCCAGATCTGAAGCTGGCAGTGGGAGGCGGCTCAAGGCATCCACGTGGCCTATCGCTTTCCCAGGCCGGTGGACATACCCTACCAAAAAAACAGACCACCGGAGCACCCAGGGTGACATCATCTGCGGGGTCTGGTGGTCGGGGGCCAGGAGGCCAAAAAGTGGCTTATGGTTGGTGAGGATCATAAAAGGCCAGTCGTACAGGTAGTGGTGAAATTTTTTCACTCCCACCACAATAGCACGCACCTCTTTGTTGATCTGTGTGTAGTTGTGCACTGCAGACAAGGTCCATGAATAATAGGCGACCGGGACCACCCGGCCGTCTGGAAGCTGATGGCCCAGGACTGCCCTGACCCCATATGGAGATGCATCGCAGGCGAGGACCACAGGAAGATCCTCGTTAAAATGCAAGAGGACCGAGGAAGGGGCCAGCAAATTCCAGGTGCACCAGAGACTATGGGGTGCAGGTGGATTCCCACTGTTGTATGGGAGCTCTGGGGGGGGTCTGGTTGGGTCAGGAGTAGCATCAGCTAAAGGTGTCTCTGTTTCAGGGGCTACAAAGGACATTAAAGCCATGAATTTGTATCTGTAAAGGTCACCCCTATAGGGTTTGATATTGAAAACATGAACATTTCCCCTTATCATCAGCAACATTAAGGACTGTGAGAAACAGGTCCAGTTACAATGCTTTACCCTTTGGAGAAAGACTGTTCCAGTCAATTAATATATAGGATTTTTATCCTTATAAAACATATCTGAAGTAACATTTAAGTAACACTCATTGTGAATGAAGCTTTGCAATGATGGAACAAACAGCTGCTAATCCAAAACACTGAAGAAGTACCCAAATAAATGGTGGTATAAGTTCCAAATCAAAGCTGTAGTATGACACTGACATTCCAAGATGATTAGAACTTACAAGTGTTGCCCGCCCACAATACTCGCGGGGGGGATTTCATATCCCCCACACACACACATTCTCCCCAGGCACCCTTGCAGCTGCCAGACCCACTGTTTCCCCCCCTCTTCGTGGCTTGTATGGAACTGCTCCAGACGGCCTCGCCACGTCTTCCTTCCTCCCCCCCCTTTCCTCTTTCAGTGGTTCATCCAGAACTGCTCTGGAAAGGCTCACTGAGGCTTCCTTCTCTTGGCTCGAAGACTCCCCCAGCACATACCTGGGCAGCAGCACCTGGGCCGTGGGACCCTGACCTGGCACAACGGCGCCTTGGGGGAAGCCAGGAGGCAACGGCGAACCCTTGAGCTTGGAGGAGGCGGAAGGAGGAGGCCTCAGGACGCCTCAGCCAGGCCGGACCGTGGACCAGATGGTGTCGGGACCTATATCCATTGTGCGAGGCAACAGCGGACCCGAGTAGGCTGTCAGCCGGCTGCCAGGCGAGCAGAGCCTTCGCGGGAGGAGACCAGGGCTGGCTGGCAGCCCTTCACCAGCAGAAAGATGAAACGGGAGAAGTGCGGCCGGGCTTAGAGCTGCACTTGGCGTCCTCGACATAAATTCCAAACAGACAAAATAAATGGAGGGGGGCAGTGTTGAGGCGAGGTCCCTGAAATACCCGGAGCTTCCTCGCACGGCAGCCACAGTTCCATGAGTAAGTCCATTCTCCGCGCAGGGACGGTTGTTGTTGCTGTGGCAGTTGGAGCAGCAGCGGGGATGGTTAGTGATGTGGTGGCTTCCCTCACGCTGTTCCCGCGGCTCAGTGAGCGAGTTCCCTGCGCATGCCCAGAGCAAGCGGTTGTACTTTTTTTGGGATTTAAGTATCCCCTGTATTTTTTTTACAGGTTTCAGATTTTTGTGCACACCTGGGGCCCGCCCCACGTGTGCACAAAACTCTCCCTCCCCCCCAGCTGCCCCCGGTACGCGGATTTAGGTATCCGCACACCAGGGGGCAACTTCAGTATTAGATATATAGATGCAATTTTTTTACCTAATGAGCACCATTGTCACTGGTCTGTGGAGCCATTTGGATGTCCAGAAACATCTAGTTTGTCAAGTCAGTCACTTGACAAGTCAGTCACCACTGTTTACCAGGTTTATTTATTTACTTCATTTTATACCCTGCCTTTCTCCCCAGCTTCCTCACCAGTCTCCCCAACAAAGATTTCCTGGTGTCTGCTGCTTATCTTGTCCTCCCACCCCAACTTTGCCCACCCCCGCCCGCCTGCCTGCCGTCTCCGAGGAGGAGGCGGCGGCGCAGCAGCAGCGCAGCGGCGAGGCCAGCTACAGAGCGTTCCCTGCGCATGTGCAGGGGACGCTCTGTCACTTTCGGGGGGATTTAAACATCCCCCCAAAATTTTTTTCAACTTTTTTTATTTTTGTGCACACGTGGGGACTGGCCCACGTGTGCACAAACCTCCTCCGGCCCCCCAGCTGCCCCCGGAGCGCTGATTTAGCGATCCGCACTCCGGGGGCAACTTCGCTATTAGATATATAGATGGTAACTGATGGCTCTTGTTAGGCCTATATTGTATGAAATAATGAAATACATTAAGTCCAGCTCTTGCATCTGAGAAGGCTTCTTTCAGAGTTGGCATGTGAGGAAAACAGCATGGAGAGGACAAAGGAGAAACTGTAGACCCCAGTGTCCAAACTGTGTAACTTAAAAAACCAGGCTAGCCTGATCTCATCAGATTTTGGAAACTAAGCACGGTTGATTCTGGTTAGTACTTGGATTAAAGACCACCAAGGAAGCCCAGGGTTGCTACACACAGGGAGGCAATGGCAAACCACCTCTGGTCGTCTCTTGCCTTGAGAATCCCTTCCTCCCAGTTCTGTGGGTAATAAAAGAGGACTGAACCAATGAGGAAAGAGAAATGGAGAGAGATGATGCAATGAAGTGCCCAGGTGGCAACCAGAAAGAGCACAGGCTGGTGAGGCTAATTAGCAGCCAGCCACACTTCCAACCAACTCACTTCAAAGGTGCATATGGCTATATGGGTGTAGAAGGGATGGAGGCAGTTGCTTACAGGACTACGAAGTAAGGAAGAAAGACACATGGGTGGGAGACTCTATTGTATGGGGGAAGGAGTATAACTAGGGTTGCCAGCAGTGTTCCCTCTAAGCTGAATTAGTGTGAGCTAACTCACAGTTTTTAAACCTCCAGCTCACACATTGTTGCCTTAGCTCAGGAAGGATGGCTCCAGAGCCAACTAATTTATGCAGTAGCCAAATTGCTTGCTCACAACTTTAATGCCAGTTGCTTACAAAGTAGAATTTTTCTCATATGACTCCACAGCTTTGAGGGAGCATTGGTTGCCAGGTCCAGGTTGTGAAATTCCTGGAGATTTTATGGTGGAGTCTGAAGCAGATAAAGGTAAGTTGGCTGTTGGGTGGGAAGGAGAGAAGGAAAAATGGAAAAAGGGAGGAACTATGGGCGCTTTCAAGGAAGGGGAAGATAAACTAGTGTGAGAAGGAGAATTATATGCATCCCACATGTCTTTCTGGTTTCCTACTTTTATTTAGGATTCTGCAGAGCTGGTAGACTACATGGTTACACGGAGATCTGAACCCAGATTAGCCCACTCTCTGAGCACTATTCCATACTGGCCTGACTCCCCTTTCCTGCAATAGCATGCACTTAAAGTATATAATGTTGGAACTATGTGTGTTGCAAGGTCTAAAATTCAGTCATTATAGGGTTAATATGTGTTTACCTTGTGTGCTATTGTTTAGACTGACCTGGAAGGAAACCTGGCACAGAGCAAATGGAAACAAAGCTGGTGAAATTGAAGTCTGTTTACTCACAATCATTGGTTAATGTATTCCGGTGATTTCCTTCTAGGATCAAGAAGAAGAATCTCCATTGTTGTAGACTGTGTGGTCAAAGTGTAAAGATGTAGTCCTTAGGTGTCTTTGTTGTTTTGTAGATTTCCTGTGAACCCTTCCCTTTAGAAATAAATATTTTTACATAGACGAAAATGCCTCCTCTCCAGTGAAGCAAAGATCCATTGCAATCTCTGAATATCTAACTATTTTTACCATTTTTTCCAACATATAAAACCTCAGCTGCAATGTGAGTTTTGATCAGAGAAGATTCATTAGCTCACCCTGTCAGCCATTACACCTCACTAGTTCTTTGGGTAGAAAACCTAGCTCAGAAAACAATATTTTTAAAAGCCAGTATAGACCTTCTGTATTCAAGGCAGGAGTCATTCATTCAACTCTCTTTCTCCTGTAAAGCATTATTTCATAATGCAGATTATGGCAAAATGTCTGCTTCCCTCTTTGATTGGTCTCAGAGGGAATAACCCCAAAAATACAGTTACACCTAGGGTTGCCAGCCTCCGCGTGGGACATAGAGATCTCCCAGAATTACAACTGAACTCTAGAAGACAAAGACTTGTCTCCTTGGAGAAAATGACTGCTTTGGAGGGTGGACTCTATAGTATTATATTCAGCTGAGGCCTCTCCCCTCCCTGAACCCTGCCCTCCTCAGACTCCACCACAAAATCTCCATGAATTTCCTAACCTGGACCTGCCAACCTTAGTCAGGCGTAGCCCCAAGATGCCTTCCCTCAAAAGCCAAAATAGACCTGGAAAGGGCTCTGTCTCTTCCCTCTTGCTTTTACTGACAGAACTAAGCCTTGGAACACTGTGGTTGGCTAGCAAAAGCCACTGAAGTAATCTGTTGCTTAAAGCTACAGGCACTCCTTTTATAATTGCCCAGTGTTTTTTAGATTTCCTATTTTTCTGCAATCCTGGGACCAATGCTCCCTCTAAGCTGTGGAGTCTTGTGAGCAAAAATTCTACTTTGTGGGCTACTGGCATTAAAGTTGTGAACAAGCAACTTGACTACTGCATAAATTAGTGTGCTCTGAAGCCATCCTTCCTGAGCTAAAACAACAATGTGAGAGCTGGAGGTTAAAAAAACTGTGAGCTAGCTCACACTAACTCAGCTTAGAGGGAACACTGCCTGGGAGCCTTTTCAGGTTTCTAGAAAGATCTGTCTTGCCTGTTCACAGCTCCAGTCACCTGATTTAACTAAGTATCCAAAGACTCACTATTTAGTATATAGATGATGATGATTTTATTTATGTACCTTATTTATATCTCACCTTTCTCCCCAGTGGGGACCCACAGCAGTTTACATCATTCTCCTCTTCTCTGCTTTATCCAACAACTCTTTGAGGTAGATTAGGCTGAGAGTATGTGACCAGCCCAAAGTCACCCAGAAAGCTTCAATGGCAGAGTGAAAATTTAAACCCAGATCCTAGTCCAACACCATTCTGATGATTCTTGTGGCTGGCCCTATTGGGAGGATTTACCAATCCGCACAGGGATAATCCCTGGCTTTTATATATAGGGATTGCACCACTTTGTAAACTCTGAGTAGAAAGCAGAGTATAAAATATCTAAATAAAGAAAATAAAGAAAAGCGTGAGTTATATTAAAGATGTACAAATATGCTATTTTCATTTGTTTTTATTTCTATTCTGTTAGCACTGAAACTTTTCATTTCATCTGTTTTCATTGCTTGTATGCTCAATTCATTTGTTTCCTTGACACCATTTCAATGTCATGTATACTTTTGTTATGCCATGGATGCAGAAATAATCTTGTGGACATTGAATGGGAAGAATATGTCTCATGGAAGAAAAACAACAACCAAAGGTTAGATAAGCACAAGGGAATTTTTAAGCAGAAACAGCAGGCTTATTAAATTGGATAACATCACTAAATTATAATAATAGCCAAGGGAGGCAGTGGCATGGGTCTCACCAGCTTTTCTACTGATAAAAAAGGCAGGAAAGGTCACCTTTAACCCCCAACCCAAAAAGGTTATGCTGGGGATGTGGAACCTGCATGGACAAAATCCACTTGAGACGTGGAATGTAGTAAAAGGAGGAATTGGGCAAGACTGAGTGGAAATGCTGCTTGAATCTACCCTAACAGAAGGAAAACAGCAGTGAAAAATCAAGAAGGAAAACAGCAGTGAAAAATCAGGACCCAATCAGATAGATAGGAACTGAAAGAAGAAACTCCCTTTGATCTCTAGATGGTTTAAAGTTATTTGGAGAAAATCTCAAATAAATTACATTCTATTGACAAGTTACTTTTTTCCCACCATAGAGTACAATGGAGGGGATAGGGGCAATCTGTTTGGGGGCCCGTAAAATTGGACCCCCTGGTCCAATGTTCTTCAATATTGGTTGGTATCTTGAGGAAAGGCTCCAGCAGCTACCCTGCAAGTTTGGAGTCTCTCCCTCAAACACCCTCCCCTCCAGCCCCCAGAATATACCCTATGTTTTCACCATTGACTTCAATGGCCCATAGGATATAATGGGACCGAAATTGACATTTGGCTGGCCCTTTTTCAGGCCCAGCGTTCTAGCGCGGCGCCTCAAAAAGGAGGGGGCAAGGGGTGGCGGCTCCGCAGGCCGTTTTTCAGGCCAGGAGCCTGAAAAAGGCGGGGAGGACAGCACAGCAGGCCCCCCCCCCACGGTGGTTGCAGCTGCCGCCGAAAGAGTCCCTAAGGACAGCTGGGGGAGCCAGAATGACCTCTCGCGTGAGAGGTGGAATTTGCCCCTAGGAGTCCAAGGCCACCACCCTGGGCTCAGGGAGGCAAGGGAACGTTTCGCTCCACCCCTCTCGCGGGCATCGCAGCTGCTGCCAAGAACAGCGATGGCTGCCATAACTTTTTAAAGAGCCCCTCCTGAGAGCTGGGGGAGCCAGAATGACCTCTCGCGTGTGATCGCGTGACATCACACGCAAGAGGTGGAATTTGCCCCTATGAGTCCAAGGCCACCACCCCGGGGCTCAGGGAGGTAAAGGAGCGTTTTGCCCCACCCCTCCCCCCGTGCGGGCATTGCAGCTGCCGCAGAGAACAGCGGCAGTGGCCATAACTTTTTAAAGAGCCCCTCCCAAGAGCTGTGGGAGCCAGAATGACCCCTTGCGTGTGATCGCGTGACATCACACACGAGAGGTGGAATTTGCCCCGATGAGTCCAAGGCCACCACCCCGGGGTTCAGGGAGGCAAGGGAACGTTTCCCCCAGCCCTCCCTCCATGTGGGAATCGTAGCTGCCGCGGAGAACAGCGGCGGCGGCCATAACTTTTTAAAGAGCCCCTCCCAAGAGCTGTGGGAGCCAGAATGACCTCTTGCGTGTGATCGCGTGACATCACACACGAGAGGTGGAATTTGCCCCGATGAGTCCAAGGCCACCACCCCGGGGTTCAGGGAGGCAAGGGAACATTTCCCCCGGCCCTCCCCCCATGCGGGCATCATAGCTGCCGTGGAGAACAGCGGCGGTGGCCATAACTTTTTAAAGAGCCCCTCCCGAGAGCTGGGGGAGCCAGAATGACCTCTTGCATGTGATGTCCGAGCAGCAACGAGAAAAGCAGCGGTGGCCATAACTTTTTAAAGAGCCCCTCCCGAGACCTGGGGGAGCCAGAATGACTTCTCGCATGTGATGCCTGAGCAGCGTCACACATGAGTGGTGGAATTTGCCCTTACGAGTCCAAGGCCACCACCCCGGGGCTCAGGGAGGCAAGGAAATGTTTTGCCCCACCCCTCCCCTGGGTGCGGGCGTCACAGCTTCCGCCAAGAACAGCGATGGGGGGGCATAACTTTTTAAAGAGCCCCTCCCGAGAGCTGGGGGAGCCAGAATGACCTCTCGCGTGTGATGCCCAAGCAGCGTCACATGCAAGAGGTGGAATTTGCCCCTACGAGTCCAAGGCCACCACCCCGGGGCTCAGGGAGGCAAGGGAACGTTTTGCCCCTCCCCTCCCCCCGTGCGGGGATCACAGCTGCCGCAGAGAACAGCAACGGTGGCCATAACTTTTTAAAGAGCCCCTCCCGAGAGCTGGGAGAGCCAGAATGACCTCTCGCATGTGATGTTTGTGTGGACATCACACGTGAGAGGTGGCATTTGCCCATACGAGTCTAAGGTCACCACCCCAGGGCTCAGGAAGGTAAGGGAACGTTTCTTCAGCCTCTCCCCCCCGCGCGGGCATTTCCGCCGCCGCTGAATACAACGGTGGTGGCCATAACTTTTTAAAGAGCTCGTCCCGAGAGTTGGGGGAGCCAGAATGACCTCTCGCGTGTGATGTCCAAGGGACTCAGGGAGGCAACGCCGCTAAGACATCACACAAGAGGTGGAATTTCCCCCTAAGAGTCCAAGGCCACCACCCCGGGGCTCAGGGAGGCAAGGGAACGTTTCGCCCCTCCCCTCCCCCCCACGGGCATCACAGCTGCCACTGAGAACAGCGGCAGCGGCCATAACTTTTTAAAGAGTCCCTCCTGAGAGCTGGGGGAGCCAGAACGACCTCTCGCACGAGAGGTGGAATTTGCCTCTAGCAGTCCAAGGCCACCACCCCAGGGCTCAGGGAGGTGGGGGAACGTTTCGTCCCCCCCACCATGTCCCAACTGATGGCTGGTGGGAGCAGGGGTGGGGCTTATGTTCCCACCCCCTGGGCTTCTGACTGGCGGAGCGGTGCTCCGGTGCGCTCCGGCAGGAACCAAGGCCTGCATATACTTGTTCTGTTTTATTTTGTTGTTATATTTACTGGAAAATTTCAAAATAAAGCTTTTATTAAAAAAAGAAGTAATCTTGTAGGAGTTTGGTGTTCTAGAAAATCAGAGAGGGAGAGAGAGATGAACTAAGGCAGGAATTCATGTCACATCTGTTTGTTAGCAAAATAATTTTTTTTGGTGATGGGCCTATAATTTCATTAAGTGGCTCCAGCAACTACCCAAACTGCTTAAGTGGTGTCTTGTAGTTTCTGATACAACCACATTGGATAAAAGACCTGCAATTCACAGTTGCTTGCTACTTATTATGAACATTGTTAGTCCCAATATGGGTAAATGCCCAATGCTTCTGTTCTATGACTGCATGATCTATTCACCATTAGAGTGATTATTTTATTGTTAGGCATAAAGAGATAGAATCTGCACTGCTGGATGCAAGCTGTCATCATTTATTCAGGACTTATTCTTAATCACATGCAACAGCTCAGTGTGTTTTTTAAACTGTCCAGAAAAACATATTTGCAGCCAAGAAGGCTGATAATGGTGAGTGACCTACTTTTTTCATTTCTTTTCTTTTTTACAAATCAATGCCTGTGATTAAAGCAACTTGGTATAATGGAATATATCCCTAAGTAGGAACATGAAAAGGGAATGTATTTGGGAAAAAAATGGAAAACAGGTATTCTACCAAGAGCCATGCAAGTAAGTACATTATTTTCTAGTGAAGTATTTAATTGAATATTTCAGAACACTCCCCCCCCCCCAATTGCTAGGAACTATGTATACTTGAAGAAAATGGGTGTGCTGAATAGTAATAATGACCAATAACATTTGGGCTTGAACAGCTGAAATCAAGCGCTTTTTAATGCCTTATTGATTTCCATGACAGAGCTGAGCCCAGAACTAAATCTCTACCATTGAAACAAATGGAAATGAAAGGTGCATAAGGTAGAGGCCATGGTTCAGTGGTGGAGCTTCCAGTTTTCATGAAGAAGTCCCTTGGCACTTCTAGTTTAAGGGCTAGGAAGTTTACATGCCAATAAAGGTAAGTGGATTGGCTAGGAAGTGATGTGAAAGATCTCTGCCTGAGACCCTGGAAAGTCCCTGCCAGTTGTTCTGCCTTCACACCTCTTGCTCCTCCATCCTTCTCATGCCCTGTGCCACTAAGATTCTTTCCACATCCACCCTTAAGTCCTCTCCCAGCTGAGAGTTCTGAGCAGGTCTCCGTCCTCTCTGCATTTGCTGTGCTCTCCAACTTAGGGACATGCCCTCCCCAAAAAGACCAGTACCTGCTCCGAACAACCAATCTCTCCCCAGCTGATGCCCTTCCAGTCAGACCCTTGCTGTTGGTCAGGCTGGACCCAGATACCGTTCCAGCGCCTCTTAAAGGGCCCCTGTGAGTTAGCTGCCCTTCTGTACCACAACCAGCATAGTGGCTGGCTGGCTGGCTCCCTAAGTGCTTCCCGTCCCCTCAGATTGCACTATAAAGTGCTTTACAGTGCAATTGACTTTTTCCACATGCATGTTCTCACACAACCTGATTGAGTGCTGCTCCCCCATCTTTGCTGTGCTGTTTCTCCACTCAGCATGCAGTTGTTTAAACATTTAAGTCAGTACCAAATCATATACATCATAAATAAATCCTGTCTTCCATCTAAGGCCCTGGTCACACCAGGGGGGAAAGGCGTGGCTAAAGTGTGGCTTTTTAGAGCCGCAACAAAAGAGAAGCACGGCGATGGGATCAGACAGATCCCCCGAGCCGCCACACAGTTGCTCCCCGGCATGATCAGGTGCCGGGGTGGGGGAGCCACGGACAGGAGAGGAGGCGAGCCTGTTGTGCATGTGCGTGCATGCACAGTTCAACAGGGCCTCGGATGGTGCGGGGAGACGGGTGCGTCGGCGATCAGATGCCCACCCGTGCTGCACGTCAACCAGTAGGTAGTACTATTTTGGTGCTACCTTTTTGATGCATGGTTTCACCCGGAAGGGATGGATCGGGGATGGTTCCCAGATGTTGCAGTATGATCGTGCCCTCTTGATGCGCCCCCGATCCATCCCTCTCCCATGGCAAATCCTCCTGTGTGACCAGGGCCTAAGTAGTCCTTCCCTTAACAACATTAATGGTTGCTGATATTTTTTTTTGCATGCACAGTTTTGAAAAACAAACAAACAAATCAATTGATCAGCAGGGACTGGCTCACATGCGATCATCACAGTTGAACACAGAATGTTTTTTTATTTATTTATAATTTTTCAAATTTTACAGAATATTATAACATGTAAAATACATATCATAGCATATACGTTGTGATATTTATTACATAACTCAAAAATAAATCATATTTTTATATTTCGGATCATTTAGAATAATATCATTGCTCAACATGTAACTAACAAGAGGATACCAAACAGCAACTACTTTTTTATGATATTTCTCAGGAGAAGCATTCGATACTTTTACAGTTAGTTTATACATAACAAACATTTCCCATATTTTATTATACCATTGTTCTAGATTAGGTGGCTTTTTTTCTAACCATTTACTGGCTACCAATTGGCGTGCGGCTGCTGCTAATAAAAGTGTTATTAATTCTTCTTTGTTTTTGTGTTTTCTAGGTTGCGGCCAGCGTTCCAATAAGATTATTTCAGGAGAACAGGGTAAGTTTACATCCGTTATTTCCTTAATTTTTTCTAATATCATTTTCCAAAACTGTTGTATAGTATCACACGACCACCAACAGTGTATGAAGTCTGCTTTATTTCCACATTGTTTTTTGCAGAATGGACTATATTCCTTGAAATGTGCCATGTCATAATGATTTTTGACATAAGAGTATTTACTGGGATAATTTGTGAATTGTTACTTCCCATATAGATTGCCAATCTTCTTCGGTCAGATCAATTTTTAAGTCCTCTTTCCATTGTTTTTGGTAGAGAGTAAGTTTTTCTTCTTTACTATGACATATGTGTTTATAAATTACCGAGGAAAGGTTTCGAAGTACCTTAGGTTCTTTTTCCAAAATTTGTTCTAACGGAGTTAATGGGTGGTCCCTCGTTAATTTCAGGGGAGGAGAATCTAAAAGGTGACTTATTTGAAGATATTTATACCAGTGAATTTTATGTTTGAGTTTTTCTTCCAGTTGAGCATTTGTCAAAATGACATTTTTTCCCATAAAGTGTGAGATTTTTGTTATGCCTGCTTTTTGCCAGCTGTCATAATGTTCCCAATCTTTACCGGGGATGAACCATTCTTGTCTAATATATGATGATTGGCTCGATATACCTGGAGCCAAAATAGGTTTCCATTTATACCAAATTCTTAGAGAATTATTTAAGTATGGGTTTTGTGTTGACTTACATTTTTGTAATATTTTTGGGTCCCATAAAGTCTCATATAGAGTGCATGGTTGTAGATGTTCTAGTTCTATACTTTACTAGGTTGGAGGGTTTTCCAGTTTGGCACTTAGTATTAATGTGCTGATATTAATAGAGTCATATATCCATTGCAGGTTAGGTATATTCAGACCACCACGGCTGGTTGATCTATATAATATGGTAGCTCTTATCCTGGGCTTTTTTCCTGCCCATAAAAATTTATTTATATTGGCTTGCCATTTTTGGAAAGTTTTTTTGCCTAACGGAATAGGTAAAGCTCTAAAAAGAAATTGATATTTTGGTAATATAAAACTTTTGATTAAATTAATTCTGTCGTTCCAATAAATTGATTTTGATTCCCATTGTTTTAAGGTCGTCTTGATTTCAGAATGTAATTTGTCAAAATTAACTGCGGCTAAATCTTTTAATTTTGGGGGAATATTAATTCCTAGGTACCTCCAAGGTTTTGTAGGGGGTTCTAGGTGGTATTCATTATTTATGGTTCTTTGTAAGTCTTCTCTCATATTAATTGGATGGATTATGGTTTTTTCATTATTAAAACTCAGACCTGAAATACTTTCAAATTGTTTTAAAGTTATAAATGTTTCTCTCAGTGAGTCTTTAGGTTTAGTTATATATAAAATAATATCATCTGCATATAGGCTAGCTTTATGCGATACATTTCCAGTCTGAACACAGAATGTTTGACTGTTGAACATATTCAGCATGAAATTCACAGCATCCCTAGACTTTAGTGTGGGAAGCTCTGTTGTGCTAGCTGAAGTGGTTACTTCTGAGTTTGCAAACTTGAGGTGAATTTAGAAGATTGAGGGTGAGAGGATCCTCTTCCAGCCACTTTCTATACAAAGTTCAGAGAATAGCAAGCATTATGCAGCAGAAAGAACATGGGTGGTCAATCTAAGCACAGAGCAGCATTGCACAAGCCTGTGCTTGAAATCTGCTTCATAATTTTGCAAAACAAATAGCAGGTGTTGCATTTATATGTTGTACCCCGTTTCAGGAGGGACGGAGAAGGAACTCAATGAAATACCTCCCAGCTACACCTAGCCAGGAGACAGCATCTTGCTAATCGCCTTCTTAGGGAAAGGTATAATTAACAATAGGTTTTATATGGGCAGTGTTTCTTTTTTTATCCATTGCATTAGAGATGAGCTTGAATCATTAGATGAAGTTATGTTATCCACCCCAGTTTCAGCTGCTAGTAAGTACCTCTCTCAAAGATTAGATGGAATTTGGCTGACAGATGTTGAAACTAATTTTAACATGCTGGGGGTAGATAGACACTGGGCCTATTACTTTTCTGTGAGAAACCTCAACTCATTATGAGTCTTTGGCTTCCAGTATCCCTCTTCTTCCTCCTCCTCTTCATTGTTCTGAGAAAGTAACTTAGACACAGGGTTTTTAGTTGAATGGGGTGTCTAACAGTGCAATCTTAAGCAGAGTTATAGGCTGATTTCACACTAGAGCTGCCTCGATGTTGCACCACCATTTACCCCGATACTATTGGTCAATTTCACACCCGAAGCCGTGGGGCTGCATTTGACCCACGGCTTCGCTTGATTTCCTCCGCAGTTTCGTGATCCTCAAAAAACAGAATCACAGAACTGCAGGGGAAATCGGGTGAATCCGCGAGTCAAAATGCAGCCCCGCAGCTTCGGGTGTGAAATTTACCAATAGTATCGAGGCAAACGGCGGCGCAACATCGAGGCAACTCTAGTGCGAAATCAGCCATAGTCTTCTAAGCTCATTGATTTCAATGCTTGGGAGCCCCCAAGAGTGAAACCTGGAGCAGCTGTCCCTCTTGCCCATTTGGCTAAGACTGTCCCTGGAAGCTGTGTTTATTATATCATAAGGAAGATACTGCAGAGGATAGACCACAGATGCATGTTATGCAAGCAGAAGGTTCCTAGTGCAATTGTTGCTACCCCCAGGTAGCCAGACTGGAAAAGACCTCTATCTGGTTCCCCAAGTTATGAAATGATGACTCAGCCCCCCCCCCCAATGAAACGAAAAGATTCTCTATGAATGCATTCAGATGTTAGAACAAACACAAGAAAGGGGACCTGCGAAAATCGTGGGGGGAGGAGTGGGGGAGCTCCACACAGAGCAAGCGGAGGAGGAAGAAGCAGGTAAGCTCCCCCCTCCCGTCGGTTCCCCCACCCCTGCACTCCCCCCCCTGTTTTGCCGGGGCCCCCCAGTCTCTCTCTTTCCACCCGTTCTCTCTCTTCCCCCCTCCCCAGTCTCTCTCTCTCTCTTCCCCCCCTCCGAAGTGAGGCCCGCACAGCTTACAGCCGCCGGGCCTCGGCAGTTTCCCTTCCCCGTTCCCGGCTCCGAGCAACCTCGACTGTCTTCCCCCCCTCGTCTCCAGCCTTGCCAGTCTCCTCCCTCGGGGCTTGCCGGGCCTCCCCGCCGCCGCCTCCTCCTCCTCAAAGCAACCGGTTGCTCGCTCGCTCCCCTCCGCCCCTGAACCGAGGCAGTTTGCAGAGCGTTCCCTGCGCATGCGCAGGGGACGCTCTGTGACTTTTGGGGGGATTTAAGTATCCCCCCGATTTTTTTTCCAGGTTTTAAGATTTTTGTGCACACCTGGGGACCGTCCCACGTGTGCACAAAAATCTCCCTTCCCCCCAAGTGCCCCCGGTGCACGGATTTAGGTATACGCACGCACGGGGGCCACTTCACTATTAGATATATAGATATTTTATTATAGACTACCACAACCACATCTTTTTGTTGTGCTCACGCAGTTCCTTCATTCACCCCTTTCTTCCCCGCACGGACTGCAATGGAAATCTTCCTGATTTGGGAAGCCTTAAATCAAAAGTTAATTTCCCATGATGTCTAAAAGCAGATGTGGTAACCAACTGAAGTTTGTTTCATCTCCTGAACTGGGATTCTCAACGAATTCCAGGGAAGAGGGAGGGACAGTGAGCACAGGAAGCCAGCTGTGTTTATGGCTGGGATGATCCGTGATGACCCAGACTGATCAAAGGGAGTAAGGTCCTCCATATTGTCATCTGAAATCCCACTCCTGCTTAGGTAGTGACCTCTCCATATTACCTTTTAAGATGATGATCACCAGACGCTAGTCATGTAACTTTTGAAAAATGGGTGGCATTAAATCCCCTATATATATTTAAAGACCTTATTTTAAAGCCCCTTCTATGACCCTTTCTTCATAGTTTATAAAGCAAATTAGAAATACAGCCAACCACACATTGTTATTAACATCCAGTCAGGACAAGCTGATGACTTTGATTTATGTTGTTAAAATGGCAGACATAATTTTTATTATTGATTAAGAACACACAACTTTCATTGCTAGCACTATGATCTGCTCCAGTTAGCTTTCTTCTCTTTAAAACATTTTTCTCATCCATACTCCCTTACGTTGTGAGAAAAGAGCACCAAAGATGGATCAAAATCCGAATAGCAGGTCGTTTGATGGATAAAAGCATTCTGCAGCTGTTTACTATTCCTTCACTGCAGATATGTGATCTTTTGGGAGGAGGAGTTGTTGCAAGACTGATAGAGAAATATGACAAATCACAAACTGGGGAAAATGCAGAAGAGACACAGAGGACATTCAGTGAGAACAGTTTCAAAGGAATCATGCCTTTTAATTTTCTTTTCATCTTCGTTTTAATTATTTCATGCTGTGCTGTTTGTGAATCAGTACCTTTGCTTTAATACTCGTGAGACCTCTTGAGAGAAAATATAGAACTTTTCTCTGAGGAGGATTCCAGGTGTTCTATCAGTTTACATTGATGTTGGCTAGTCTTGAGGGTTCAAATGGGCAACAATGCCAATAATATAGAGAATACAAACGTTCAAATTCATCATAATCAAGAGAATGCTCAGTTCAATATTAACATCTTCACCCAGATTCTGCAACTGGACTGTATGATGCCAATCTGCTTAGGTGCAAGCCTGATATTAGCCAAGCCTTTTTCTTTCAGTTTGCAAGGCTGTTGTGCAGATAACATGAAGGAAAACAATACATACTGTTATCAGCTTCTTGGAAGAAGGATAGTTTTAAACATGTATTAAATATGGTACATATTTCACAGAATCTGTTGAGCTGTCCATTTGTTTTGGAACTGTGTGCTTTTGACTGACTTATAAAGCTTGGAACTCATAAAAATATGTGTAAGAAGTGGATATATCTGGAGGCAGGCCTGTAGCTAGCATGGGACCCATGGGGCCTGGCCTCCGAGCAGTTTTTATGGAGCTCCTTTCTGAGCCTTGGCTCCCCTTCCCTACCTCCCCCTGATTGCCTGCCAGCCTGTCGGCAGTGATTTCAGAGGTGGCGGAGGCACCAGTAGAAGCGGCGGTGGTGAGGCTGGGCTGAGAGAGCTGCCTGGGCAGGCAGCAAACATGAATGTGTGTGTGGGGGGGAATAGAAGCCTACATCTCAGGCTCCCACCAAACACTTGTCACACTGCACACCAGCAGCAGGTAAAGCCCAGCCAGACAAGGCAAGGAGGCAGGCGGGCGCCTCCTCTGGCCCTGGCCAGGCATGCCCAGGTGCACTCCAATGTGCAAATGAGCTTGCACACAGCACCTTCATTTCCAGCCTGGCCACCGCGTGCCTTGGGAGGGAGCTGAGAGTGGAGATCATGCAGCTCCTGGTGCTGTGCTGTGGGAAGAGGCACTGGGGCTCATTGGAGAGGGAGGGAGCCAGACCTGGATGCTCTGCAGGGAAGGCCTGCCCTTGGGGGAGGGGGAGGGAAGCTGCGGCTGCTGAAGCCCTTGCCCTGGAGCATTTGATTGAATTCGCTGGTGGGGGGCCCCCAGGCCCCCTCCCCCAAAAGTCCTTAGCTACAGGGCAGTCTAGAGGGATAAGTAAAGAACAAGGACAAAGGCATTTTAAGGTGATTATCAGCACCAAATGAAGTTCTTTTTTTTTTTTAATACAAGCAGCTCTAGAGGGAAGTTCCAGGTGAGTATCCTGGCTGTGGCTGGTGGGGTGGCAGAGGGAAGGGGGAAATAGAGGGAGGCAAGCCATGTTTATTTCCTTCTGCTTAGCTAGAAGGCAGGGCTGTCTCAAGTCATTTTGCTGCCCCAAGTGGGTAGTATGGGAGGACAGCCTCATGGTAACAGGTATGGTTCCTTCCACCCCTGACTTATGTTGATTTGGGGTTATGCAGTAGCAGCTAAGGTAGAAAAGCACCTCCTCCTATGCCATGTTTTCTGGATTCCAAGGGTCTGAAAAGCGGTTCCATAGCCAGTTACAGGGTTGCCAACTCTGGGTTGGGAAATACCTGTAGATTTCAGACGTAGAGCCTGGGTAGGGAAGGGGTGTGGAGGGACGTCAGCAGGGTATAATGCCATAGAGTCCATTGCCCAAAGCAGCCCTTTTCTCCAGGAGAACTGATCTTGGAGATCTCCAGGTGCTGCCTGGAGGCTGGCAATACTAAGGGGAGGGCCAGACCTGTAGATTTGAGGGGTAGAGCCTGGGGAGGGCAGGGTTTGGGGTGCAGAGGGACCTCAGCAGGGTATAATGCCATAGAGTCCACTGCCAAAAGAAGCCATTCTCTCCAGGAGAACTGATCTTGGAGCTCTCCAGGTGCTGCCTGGAGGCTGGCAATACTAAGGGGAGGGCCAGACTTGTAGATCTGAGGGGTAGAGCCTGGGGAGGGCAGGGTTTGGGGTGTGGAGGGACTTCAGCAGGGTATAATGCCATAGAGTCCACTACCCAAAGCAGCCATTGTAATAGCTGGGAAATTTTCTGTAGGGGAAATGATGTGCTGTGGCTGGGGAACACGGTGATTTCTGGGAAATCTCCAGGCCCCACAGGGAGATTGACAACTCCAGTGAAAGTTTAAGGGAAGATTGGGATATGTATTTTGGCAACTCCAGTGACCGTTTAAGGGAAGATTGGGATATGTATTTTACCTCAGGACACCTTCAATGACTCCCAACAGCAACAGCAAACTGTTTAGAATGGCCCCCACAGAACACGAACGAGGCAGCTGGACTCCTTGTCCAATCGGCTCCAGTCCTTGCCGCACGTCATGCTTCCAGGTACCGGTCTTCCATTGCTCGCTTCGTCGCTCCGTCGCTGCTTTTAACTAATGATTATTTTTTAAATCAATTAAGCTTCTACAGTGTTTCCTTCATAAGTCTCAGACTGTTTCTCATAATATTCTATCTTCTAAGTTTTATTGTCTTTAATTGATCTCATTTAAACAGTGTCTGTTTCTTCATAGTGGAGTTCTTGGAGGATGTCACCTCACTTTGGGTCTTTGGAAAAATCCAAAGGGAGTCTTTTCCTGGGACTCCTCCCATGGGAGGTGGGGGGGGGGACTCCTTCTGAATGCCTTGCCTGCCCTGCTCTGGTCATTTAAGTTTTAGTCTTACTTTTCTCTCTATGAGGGCTCTAAAATGATCATTTCCTATTCCTTTATAGTCTTCAGAGGATCTTGAAAGTTCTTGTATAGCTCTTTAAGGCACGTCTCTACTGGGTTTTATTATGTAACTTCCTTTTCTAAATTCCTTAGCATGGCTTCCCCAGATTTAACGTCATAAGCGGTGAAAACTCTGCCTTGATGAGTTACTGAAAGATGCCCTAAAGGAAGCCAGCGGTAGCGAATATGTCTATCTATGAGGCATTGTGCAATTTGTTTCAAGTTCCATCGAGCTGTTAAGATCTCATACGGTAGGTCTTGATGTACTTGAACTCATGTATCTTCCAGTTGAAGCCCATTACTCTTCCTGGTGGCTTCCAACACGATCTTCTTTGCTTTGGTGTCAGTTATTTCAGCCACTATATCAGGGATCAAAGCTGGTGAGCCAGCTTGCAATTGATTCAAATAATAAGCTTGACTAATTAGTGGAGCCAGAAGTTGCAGCAAAGATTGAAGCCATTAATTTAAAGAGCTCGTGAGGTCTTTATCCACTGCAAACTTTTGGGAAATTCCCCTAAATTTGATTTTCCTTTCACGGGCTTTAATGTTCAAGAGTATAATTTTGCTTTTGCTCCATGATTCAAAAGTCTTTAATTCTTCTATTGCTTTAGTATTATTAGCTGCTTCAGTAAGTACCTTATCTGTTTTCTCTTTCAAGTCAGTTATATTCCGATTCATGGTGTCAAGCTTTTGATGAATTGCGGTGATAATTTCCGTTAGTTCTCTTTTCATCTCTGTAAACATAGCTTAGATGTCTTTTTTTGTTATTGAGTCCTCGCGTTTTCTTTTGCCTGTTCTGGTTGTTGCTTCTTCGTCTGTATCTACTTCCAACGGGTGAAGAGACTCTTCCTCTGAATGCATTATTCTCTCTGTTTGTTGAGGTTCTTTGGGGTTTGTTTTAACCTCCTTTTGCTCCTTTTGGCCGCCCCATTCCTCTCAACAAATGACTATTAGCTTTAAAGTCCTCTATTTATCATGTTTTGACATTTTTAGGAGCTCAGACGTGGAGGCTGCTTCAGTCTTGACCGGGCAGACTCACGGTCACCGGAAACCCCCATTATATCGATATTATACTGGAGCATTGTATTTATATTGCTATGCCATTAAAGGGTATTTGATTGTTTGTTTGATTGAGAAGCCAGGGGAGGTAAAATAGGAATCTGAGGTAATTTCTGCTGCTTCCTCCTTTTCTTCTCCTGGCATGATTCACACCAACATCTTTCTTTCATAAAAGAAAATAAATAAGTTTGTTGTCTGTTCTTTATAAGGCAGGGGTGGCTAAACTGTGGCTCACAAGCTGCATGCGGCTCTTGGAGCCCTCGTCTGTGGCTCACAAAGCCTTCCTCTCCCCCTGCTTGTGCTCTCTGGCTTTCAAAGAGTCATAGGTGGCTCTTTGAACCTGTTGAGTTTTGTGGGCGGGCAGGTGGGCAGCCAGGGCAGCTAAACCCTGCCCCCAGCAGCACTCAGTTACACCAGGATGAGCTGCTGGGGGCTGAGTGTGCAGCCCCTTCTTGTCCCTCACTGCTGCCGCCAGCCTGAAAGGCAAGTGAGGGGGCAATCTGCTCCAGGCTGGGTGTGGGTGGTGGGGCTTGTTTTGCTGGGGGGGGAGTTGGAGTGAGCTCAGGTTGCCCATGCTGACTTGCCCATGTAGGGAGGCAATGGGGGCTGTTTTTAAGGGGTGGGGAGGTGGCCGAGAATACCCAGGCTGTGAGCGGCCTGGATGCTCTGAAGCTGGTGGTGGGGACTGCTTTGGGGGGTGGGGGGTGGCTGAGAGCACCCAAACTGTGTGCGGCCCGGGTGCTCAGGAGCCAGTGGTGGGGAATGTTTTTTGGACATGGGGGTGGCTGAGAGCACCTGGACCGTGTGTGGCCTGGGTACTCAGGAGTCAGTGGTGGGGACTATTTGGGGGGGGGTGGAGGGTGGTGGCTGAGAGCACCCAGATTGTGTGCAGCCTGGGCACTCAGGATCCGGTGGTGGGGACTTTTGGGAGGGTGGCTGAGAGTGCCTGGACCGTGTGCAGCCTGTGTGCTCAGGAGCTGGCCGTGGCCTCCTTCAAACCCATCTGATCAAAGGGGTCTGCGTGGAAGAAAAGGCCCTTTTTTTGCCATGAAAATAGGGTGATGAAATCCCGACTGCAAGTATGCTCAGTTTTGATTAAGCTGCTTTGCTCTTCATAAGTAACCGTTGCTTATCATTTGACTTAGAGGTGATGAGTGCTATTTAAAAGTGCAAGAAATTGCTATTTGCGGTTGGGAGAATATTCATGCAAGGAGGTACAAAAAATCTTTTTTTCTCATTTCGGAGGACGGTATTGTTGCAAAGGTTGTTGCAGGGCTGTGCTCAAGTTGTTGCAGAGTTCTTCCATTCCCAATGAAATATAGATTCCCCCGGTACATGCCCTCTCTGCTCTGGAGAAGCAGGAGATTTCCAGAGCTCTTTTCCTCTTTCTTTCTCTTTCTGTCCCCCCCTCATCCCTTTTTATTTGTCTTTTTCTCTGTGTCTTTCTTAACCTATAAAGGTCAGTATTGTTTCAGGGGGTTTCAAGTTCATACCTTGAATGAAACTTTGTTGGTCTTTAAAATACTACTGGACTCAAACTTTGTTAGACAGACAGACAGCATTGTTTTTTCCTTCTGCCTTCCCGTGGTGTGAAATATTTGGACTTGATGGTAAAATTCAGAGCTTTTGGTGTGGATTTAAGTGACCAATTGACTTTCTGTGGCTGGGGCCATGTGGTTGGAGTCTCTAAATGAGGCTGAATGAGGGCAACATGACAATGTTTTCAGTGGGTCCTTTGTATAAGTATCATACATAATCATCCTAAGCAGGTCTAGTCATTGGGGCTTATTCCTAGAAAACGTCCTTAGGATGGCACGCTATATGGGATGCCTCTGGGGAGAGTGAAGGGGGTGAGAAAGCTCAGAAGACCTCCTTTCTCTTCAAGAACAAATGCTGTGGGCTTGTACCTTAAGGTGTAGGTAAGCGAAGAAAAATATTTCAGTGCCTGTAGGAAGGGGAAGGTACAATCTGTCTTCCAGCATTGTACAGTTGTGCAGGCAGGCAGGGGTCCAGCACATTCTGTGCATGGGTGGTGTGCATGTCCTGGGTATCGTAAGTCTACTTGAAACCTGGTGGTTTGAAGGGAGCAGGAAGAGAAATGGGGGCATGTTCTTTAAGCCTGTTTTTATTGCACAAAGTATTGTAACACACTATGTAATAGATTTCAATTTCTGGTTCCTCCTGGGAAGTCTTGGAGTCCCTTGAAAGCTTAGGAAGGGTTCCTTAGTGAGAAGAATAGCAGGCAGAGTGCCATGGAAGATGGCTTGTCCATTCTGGCTGACGTACCTCTGCCATTTCACAAAATATTGCAATATATCCCAGCAATATCTGTTCTTACAACTTTTGGTTTTCTGTTTTTACTACCTGGGGACTTTGGGGGTACAGCCAGGAGACTTTGGGGGTGGCACCTCGCAAGAATATGACATGACTTTGTGATGTCATTGTCAGCATGTGGTTGCTGCAAGTAAGACATCAGGTGGTGATCTAGCTGAACTACCTGATAGCTTTTGATAGGCACCTCATCTGGATTAAACTGGTTCTGTCCAGTACTGGTAGTCTAAGTCAGAGTGACTCAGAACTTATAGCTGATTGATGGAGGGTGTGTATATAAGTGATCATGTATTGTACAGTCTTTTCTCTGCTTATGGATGTGTGTATGGCAAAGCACTTTGTCAGTGCGTACCAGCATCTTCTCTCTTCTTGTGTAAATAAACTTGTATATATCTTTTACACAAGACTGTGTGGACAATTGCCTCCTTGGATATTTCTCACCACCCCAGAATTCATGGCATGCTACACCAACAGTCATGTCCTGTGATGTCACCTCTAGGTCAAAGGTCAAGTGATGCCACTTCCTCAGCCCCACCCCATCTGATGATGTCACGTCCTGTACCAAAACCCACCCCTTCCTGTGATGTCACTTTCAGGCCACTCCCCAAACCTGCCTCTTCCTCCGAAGTCCCCTTGCAGCTCACGAGCATCTGATATTTAGTCTATGTGGCTAGTTTGACCACTCCTGTTATAAGGGCTCAATGGTTAGTGTTTGGTGGATGACAAGGAATGTTATAAGTTATTGGTTATTACAGCAAGGGACAATAGAACTCTCCTTTTATTATTTATTAATTTATATATTTATTTCATTAGACTTCTTGACTGCCCTTCCCCGCTTACACAGGGCCAAAAAAGCCCTGGCCGAAGCCAGCCAGATATCTTTGGGGCCAGGAACCACCAGAAGATTCTTATCTGCTGATCTTAATTCCCTTCAGGGTACATATCAGGAGAGGCGGTCCCGAAGGTACGTAGGTCCCTGACCATTAATAGCTTTAAAGGTAAGCATCAAAAACTGGAATCTGATCTGGTACTCCCCCAGCATCCAATGCAGCTCATGCAGCACTGGATAAATGTGCCCTCCGTGAGGTCCCCATAAGGAGCCACACAGCTGCATTTTGTACCAGTTGGAGCTTCCGGATCAGTTTCAGGGGTAACCCTACATAAAGCAAGTTACAATAATCCATCCTGGAGGTGGCCATTGCATGGATTACTGTGGCACGGTTGGGGCAAGACAGATAGGGGGCCAGTTGTCTGACTTGGTGCAGTTGGAAAAATGCCCGCTGGACAACGTTGGCGATCTGGGCCTCCACTGATAGAGCAAGGTCCAAGATCACCCCCAGACTCCTGACAGTAGGTGCCGGTGTCAGAGGCACCCTGTCAAGAGCTGGGAGTTGGCTCCCCAATCCCAAACCACCACCACCACCCCAGCCACAGAACTCCTTCTTAGCAGGATTCAGCTTCAGCTGGCTTTGCTTCAACCATCCCACCACGGCCTCCAAACCCTCAGCCAGATTTTTCAGAGCAGAGTCTGGGCGGCCACCCATCAGCAGATATAGCTGGGCTTCATCAGCATATTGGTGACACCCAAGCCCGAACTCTGAACCAGCTGGAGTTTAAAACAGTTACAAATTCACACACCCACAGTTTTACTGAACTGACAAGGAATTTCTGCCAGAGAGAGAGAGGGAATGATTTTAAACCCAAGAATCTCAGACTATGGAAATAGGGTTGCAATAAATGAAGCTTAACTAAATGCTGTATATACAATAATTTTTCAATGATTTTCCAAAAACTATTTCTATGTCTCAACTTTATATAAATATTACACACACACACACACACACACAGTTTTATAATTTATAATTTATAATATATTCTTTATACAATTATATACTTTTTAAATATATTAATTGCAATGTATATACAATTCCTTACAAAAACCAGTCACAGAATGGGAGTGGCTTCTGAGCCCTATGTATCTATTCTACAGAGGTCTAACTTATTTTTCTTCACTGGGTGAAACCTAATTATCTGACTTTCTTGTGGTAGTTTCCCCTGTTCCTCTGTTGCTTTCTCACCTCATCTGAGGTTATGACAGACTTCCTCTTCATTTAACACCCCCCCCTTTCCACAGCCTCTCATTGGCTTATGCTGCTTAGTATCTGCCTACATTTTCTGTAGGCCGGGATTTGCTGTGATGCCTGTAGGTGGTACTAGAGGCCATCCATTACATGTTGGACCAATCACAATGCCATAAACTCCACCTTCCAAATTCAGAATTACAATTACTCTTCAGGTGGCAGAGATAAGTTCCCCTGGAGAAAATGATGGACTCTGTGTCATTATTTATTTTTTATTTTATTTATTATTAAATTTATACCCCACCCTCCCCAAATGGGCTCAGGGCGGCTAACAAATGAGGCACATATGCCAAACTTAAACAGATAAAAACAAGATAAAACAAGCAGTAAAACAATCATTCATGTAAAAATACAAGTGCTCTCATTTTGGCCCCTGTGTGACCCAGAGTGTTGGACTGGAGGGGCCATGGGTCTGATCCCACACTGGCTTCTCTTGCGTTCTTATATTCTAACTTCTGCTCCGCCCGACTCATACCACTACCCAGTTATCAGAATCACGAGGGTTGCCAACACCGGGTTGGGAATTTCCTGGAGATCTGGGGAAGGGGGCTTGGAGAGGGACCTGAGGAGCAGCGTTCCGTCTAAGGTGAGTGAGTGCGGCGGTGGACCTGCAAGGCCAGCGGGAGTGCGAGGAAGCCCCGCCAAGGCCCTCCCTGGCCCCAGGCAGGCAGGGGTGGGGAGAGGCGGGGAGGAAGCAACTTACCCTCCCTCTTCTCCTGCCTCCTCCTGGCTGAATGAGGGCTGGAAGCGGGGCGGCCGGAAGCAGGGGGTGGGGCTTCGTCATGTGCCCCGCCCACTGCACCTCACCTGGGGGAACTGTGTTCCCCTGCGTTCCCCCGCGTTCCCCCCGAAATGGCCTCTGGTGGCGGCTCCTACTCAAAAGCCTGGCGGAAGAGCTCTGTCTTGCAGGCCCTGCAGAACTGCGCCAAATCCCGCAGGGCGTGGATCTCCTTTGGGAGCTCGTTCCACCAGATAGGACCCGCCACCAAAAACGCTGTGGCCCTGGTAACAGCAAATTTAATATCTTTGGGACCTGGGGTTACCAGTCGATGTTGAGTCCCCGACCATTATATACCCTTCTGAGGTTGCTATAGCAAATTGCTGCTGAGTGCCCAAGGCTGGGGCACCCACCCAGAGCCTCTTTCTAGAGCTTGTTGTATTTATTTCCACAACGGGTCTTATTCTTAGTTATTTCATAATTCTTTAAATCTGGAGTGTAATTGTAGGTGCTTATGCGTGTAGATGACTATCAGTTGAGTGGCTGCGGTTAATCTTGGTTTGGAATTCTGGGAGGCTCTTTCCAACCCTGAAAATAGAAAGTGGGATTGTATAATGGAGATAGCTCAGGGCTAAATGCCTCTAAAATTGTGAAATCACAGGCATAGAAATACTTAAAATTAAATGAGAATCCTGCTCAGTATGGGGCACTCAATGGAAGCAGAGAACAATGAACAGGTGATAGAACAAGAATTTACAAGACACGATCTGGCATCTAACAACTTTGAAAATTAATTGGAAGAAATCCGAGATGGATGCCTGCAATCCCAGAGCTGCTGTAACCTACTTTTCATCTTATGTGAGCCTTGTATATCTAAAGCATTGAACACCCCTTTGCACACTCTGAAAAGAATTCTGCCAAGCCATGTGAGATCTAACCTACTTGAAAACTATTCAGCAAAAAAGACAGACTCTACCAAGTCATGCATCCATATGATTCTGTACTTGTGTGAAGGGATGTGACACTGTTTAGAACCAGTGTGGTGCAGTGGTTAGAGTGGTGGACTAGGATCTGGGACACCCAGGTGCAAATCCTCAGCCTGTCATGGAAGGAATGGAAGTCTGCTTGGTGACCTTGGGCCAGTCATCTCCCTCAGCCTAAACCTACCTCACAGGGTTATTGCTGATGATAAAATGGGAAGGGGAGAATTGTGTTGTAAACCACATTGGGTCCAAAATTGGAGGAAAGGTGGGGTATAAATGAAGTTCATAAATAAATTGCATTCAGTTAAACATGTTCCTCATTGTATCTAATCTTCTTTGTCCTCAGGGAACATTAATTGGCAGGAGAAGAGAAATTTGAGCAGACAGCAGTCAATCATTATAATTATTTATGAAGAATCTAAAAACAAGGTGCTAGGCAGGAGGCCCCATAGCCAGAAAATTTTTATGGGGGGGGAAGGAATACAGTGGTGGTCAGCCCATCATTATTTATTTACTTTATTACTTATACTTTATTAGGTATTTAACAATTTTCTACTTGAGACTCAAAGTGGATTACATGGTATAGAACATTGTAATAAAAAGTATCAAACATGCTATATCAAGCAGAAAATGGAATTACAAAAAATGAAAACAATGCTGTAAGAGCATGATAGAACATACAACATATCAGTAATATATTCAGGGGTCCTTTCGTAGAAAAAGAGCTAGGGGAACTCATTAGCATAACTCATTAGCATATGCCACACCCCCTGACATCAGGGGCCCGGGGTTGGACCTGCAAGGCCAGCGGGAGTGCGAGGAAGCCCCGCCAAGGCCCTCCCTGGCCCCAGGCAGGCAGGGGTGGGGAGAGGCGGGGAGGAAGCAACTTACCCTCCCTCTTCTCCTGCCTCCTCCTGGCTGAATGAGGGCTGGAAGCGGGGCGGCCGGAAGCAGGGGGCAGGGCTTCATCATGTGCCCCGCCCCCCTGCACCTCACCCGGGGGAACTGCGTTCCCCCCCCCGAAATGACCTCTGAATATATTGCATACACTGTGGCATGGACTACAGTCCTGTTCTGTATAAGTTTTATAAAAATGTCCTCCTAAACAACATAGTTTGCAGAATTAAAGAAGTGTTAGAGCCTTCTTCCAGTGATTAAAACTTGAAACTGTACATGGAACTTTCTTTTCTCTGTAAATCACTAACTCAAGGCTTCTAATGGTGCCACCCAACACTCCTGCAGGCTTTTAAAATCAGGACTCTTCAGCCCTGCTAACTGCTAATTCTGTTCTAGCCAACTGCCTAAAGAATTCACCCTTGGAAAAGTTATGACAGGCATCACACTTTTCACCTCAACTCCTTCCTTTTTTACAAAGAAAATTTACACCTGAAAGATGTGTGACAGGTTTCAAACCAACCTATAATACTGATAGGAGGGGTATGCCAAATGATTGATAGGGCACTGCCCATTTTTGCACCAGCATGGCTATGGGCCTGCTAGACAATATTAAAATCAAAATACAAGACACACAAACAGTGCCTGTAGCCTTATAATCTAAAGAAGAAGAGACTTGGTGGGATGAGTCTCATATATGGAGCACATAAGTTGAAGGATATACCTTGTTCAAATGGAACAGAATAAACAAAAAAGGAGACGGGGTGGCACTATATGTCAAGAATGAATACACTTGCACTGAAATTCAGGATTTTGAAAGTTGCCCTGTTGAAAGTGTGTGGGTAGGGATAGAGTGAGGGAAAAAAGAAGGGGATATTGTTGTGGGGGTATACTACAGACCTCCGAACCAACCGAAGGAACTGGATGATGCATTTGTACAACAGCTTGCTAAACATTCACAGAGACAGGATGTTGTGGTTATGAGAGATTTCAATTATCCAGATATTTGCTGGAAATCTAACTCTGCTGGACATGGGGCATCCTGCAGATTCTTGAATGGTCTTGCGGACAACTTCAACTCTCAGAAGGTGGAGGTGGGAACCAGAGGATCTGCTATCCTAGATTTAATCCTGACTAACAGGGAAGAACTGGTTGATGAAGTGAACGTTGTGGGATCCTTGGGGAATAGTGACCATGTCAGCTTGGAATTTGACATAGAGAAGGATGTGAAACCAGGACATAGTAGGACTCGTATCCTGGACGTCAGGAAACCTGATTTCAAAAAACTCAGAGAAAGATTAGGTAGGATCCCGTGGCTGGAAATGCTGAGGGGGAAATCTGCACAGGAAGGATGGGTGATGCTGAAAAATGAAGTGCTTAAGGCACAATTGCAAACTGTTCTGGTAAGAAAGAAAGGTGGGAGACGGGTAATGAAGCCAAGGTGGCTGAACAAGGAACTCTCTAAAGAGGTGAGACAAAAAAGGGAAATGTACAGGAAATGGAAGGAGGGTCAGATTACTGAGGGTGAGTACAAGAAGAAGACTCGAATCTGTAGGGATGGTGTCAGAAAGGCTAAAGCGCAGATGGAGCTGAGGCTTGCGAGGGATGCTAAAAATAAGAAGAACAATTTCTATGCCTATGTT
>NW_015166456.1:148704-169268 GCF_001447785.1 Gekko japonicus | reverse complement strand
GGATATTAGTATTATTATTATTATTATTATTATTATTATTATTATTATTATTATTATTATTATTATTATTATTATTATTATTAAATTCAATTTATACCCCGCCCTCCCCACGAATGGGCATGTTGTAGGGCTATCTTTCGGCTATGCTTCTGCAGAGTGCAGGGGGTTGGACTAGATGACCTGCAAGGTCCCTTCCAACTCTAACATTCTATGATTCTATGATTCTAAGAACTCCAAAGCTTTTAGAAAATGGGGGGAGGGATGAAGGGCTGGAAAAAAGAGCAAGATAGAGATTAGATGTCAGTCTTAGAGAACGAAAGTTGTCAAAAACAGCAAGCAAAATTATCACTGAAGATCACACAGGTTTATAAAACCATGTATAGTAAGAAGAAAGTGGACAGAGTTTTTCTCCTCCTTCCATGCTGTTAGCATTTAAGCATCATGCAATGAACTTGATTGGCAACAGATTCCAAACTGGCAGAAGAAAGTACTTCTGAATGTATCATTAGGGTATGGACTTTGCTGTAGTGAGTTGGAATGGCTAGGCAAATTCATAGAACAGAGGGCTATCTGCAAATCAATCAATAGCTCTCAGTAATCATGGCTAAATGTGACCTTGGTGTTCTGAGGGAAGATATGTGTTTACCCCAATGATGGGGGAGAAACAGTTAGAAGGCTATTAGATTCTGATTGTGGGTGTCTTCCTCCGGTTAGTCAGTCTGGAAAACGAGATGCTGAACTAGATGGACCCTTCACCTGGCCTAGGAGTGTTCTTAAATTCTTATAAGAAGAGATGATTTTTTTAAAAAAGATGTTGTTTAGGAAGAAATGGAATGCAGGTGTTGGGAGGCAGCAGGTTTCAGAGAAAAGTGGTAGACAGAAATGTATCTGTATTCATGTGTTTGTATCTTCATTTTCTCCCTCATGGGGATGAAGGAAGCTTACAATTTCCTACCCTTCCATTTATCCTTTCATCAGGTCTATGAGGTAGGTTAGAGAGCATGTGACTAGTTCAAGGTCACCCACTGAGCTTCCATGGCACAGTAGGCATTTGAACTTGGGTCTTCCAGATCCAAGTCTGACACCAACCACTAGATCACAGTGGACTCTGGAAAATCCTCTCCAGGGGAAACCATCTCACCACAGAAGCTTCTTGACCTTCATAAGAAGTTTTAAGAAGCATCTCCTGAGGAAGGCTTTTTGGGAGTTGGAGGGAGTTAGTATACAACGTGATTGCTGCTATATTGTCTTGTAATGTGTGGAAGTTGGGCTGCTTTTTAGTGCTTCGTTTTATTTGTTGCTTTGAGTATTTTTAGTTGCCTTGAACATAGGAGAGCAGGGAAGGAAAGTTAAATAATTTAAAAATAAAATAAAATCTTGGAACAGCTATATAAATGTAACAACCCTTACCACACTAACAGTGGCAGTACATTTGATGCAACAAGCATAATTGAGCCAGTTTGTACCGGCAAGGCGGGGTATAAATTGGAAGCAAATAAATAAATAAAATAAAAATGGTTCTGCTCAGCAGCACCCAAAACACTAAAAAAACCCCACTTCTCTGAAGCACCTTTCTTCTGTCTTGCAGTTTTATGCTCCCATTACAGCATGAAGCAGCTGTGTCAATAAGCCCTAGGCTAAACTTGTAATGAGCTGTGGAATATACCTGATAATTTGATTATGCAACCATTTTTTTTAAAATGGTGGTGACTCCCCAAGAGTTCCTTCCAGCTCCTCTGTAATCAGTGGGAATTTGGCCCTTGCCTTCAGTGTGTGCTGCATCCCTGATGTGTCAGTTGCAGAAAAGTTACATGCTAATGAGGAACAAAATGAAAGGGGAGAGCGGGTTTCAAAGTCTCTCTAGTACAACACCCTGCACCGAGAGAGGAATTGGCACACCCAGCCTATCCCCAGCAAGTTATTAATCCATAGCATAACTAAATATGCTTAACGTGGGATAGACTCCAGTTGCCACCAGCAGGGCTGACCAAGGCCCCAATGCCGTGAGGGATGGGAGGATCTTCTGTGAAAGGAGCATGCAAGAAAAGCTCGGGCTGGCAGCCGATCTTCTACTCAGCAAGGGAAAGAAACACAGAAACCAGAACCAGTGGCCAAGATTTCTGCACTATAATTTGAAAAGCGAGCCCTGCCGGGGTGGGGGGGAATGAGTCTTGCCATCCATGTATGCCTCCCCTCTCCACACACTGCAAAGGGTATATTATGGAAAGCTTATTTTACTACACACAAAATTGCTGCCATTTGTCATTGGTGGGAATAATAATGTGCCTCCACCAGCACACATGAAGCTGCCTGATAGAGAGTCAGATCATCCATTTCCTGAATCAGTATTATCTGCTCTGACTGCCAGTTGATCTCCAGGATTTTGAGTCAAGGACTTTCACATCACCTACTGCCTGATCTTTTTTGGATGGAGATGCCAGGGATTGAATTTGGGACCTGCATGCAAAGCTGATGTCCTATGACAGGTCACTAATCAGATTTAAGCTGATTTATACCGAGCCAGACTATTGGTCTACCAAGGTCAGTGTTGTCTACTCTGCTTGGAAGTGGCCCTCCTGGGTCTCAGGCAGAGGTCTTTCACATCACATATTGTTTGATCCTTCTAAAACTGGAGATGCCAGGGATGGAATTGAGAACCTTTTGCATGCAAAGCAGATGTTCCACCACTAATCCATGAGGGGAAGAAGGATTCACAGCAAAGGGGAAAGGCCTCCTTTTGCATATAGTAAGATTAAAATGCAAAGCAGCAGTTTTTTGCACTGGTGAAGGCACGAGGCCGGTTTAGTACAGGTTAGAATAAGGCATTCTACATGCAGCTCAGACTAGGAAGCTAAGATGGAGTCTGCAGCTTTCCACAGCCAGATTCATTGTCCATTTATTGAAAATACTTCTAAAGTCTCAACCACAGGTCTGTGAGTCTTAAGAAGTACAATTTGCAACAGATAAAAATGTAATAATGAAAAAATAAAAAATAAGGGGAAAACTCACAACTGTAGCAGTGAAATAAGCACTAGTAATGATAATAAAATATCAGAAATGTTAGGGCAGCAGACTCAAACAAGACATGACTATAAATGATCCATGAGATTTAAAAAGCAGCAGAAAACCAACATAATAAATTCTCAATGCTTGGGAGCACCAAAATATCTTAGCCTAATGCCTTGATTATCAAAGCTCAGGTGGCCAGCAAATCTCAGCAGGGAGGGAGGTCTGCAGTTGAGGTGCCACCGCAGAACAGATGCCCCCGCTAGTGTCCACTATCTCACTAGAGATGATGGATGTACAGAGACGGATGCCTCTGGGGCAGAGTTTAATATCTGGACAGGTTCGGATGGGAGAAGGCGGTCATTCAGGTTTCCTGCCCCAGGTCATTTAGATCTTTAAAGTTAAGCACCAGCACTTTGAACTGTGCTTCAAATTGGCCTGGGAGCCAATGAAACTGATGTAATGTCCTTCCCTTTGGCATATGAATTAGTGGTCTTGCAACTGGATTCTCTACCACTTGGAGATTCCAAACAGCCTTCAAAGGTCTATAGTGCAGCCTTATGAAGAAGATCTGAAGATCATCCTACAGGGGAGCAGCTGAAGGACTTGTAGTTAGCATAGCTAGACCAGGGACTTCCCACTTTTTCAAATTCTGTCCTTGCTGTCTCCTGATTGGCTCTTCTGGAGAATTCCTGCTCCTGTAGAGTTTCCTGTTGCTTTTTGTTCCTTTTTACAGCAGTTAAACTGGTTAGTTTAGGCTTTCTCTCTCTGTGTTATATAACAGTTTGTTCTTCTATAATAAACCTACTTATTTTTCTCTAAACAGTCAGTGCTCCACTTCCTTTGCATATTTAAACTCTGCCAACAAGCCTTACTCTGAGTGCCTGGCAATGATCTAGCTGGGATGCAATCAGAGCCTGAATAACTGAGACCCAATGGAACCTGGGTGGCTCTTTGTGTCACCTGATCCCTCTTGTGCTTTGGCAGCAGTACTATTCCTTCTATGTAAGTTGCCATACTGGTGCAAAGAGTAAGACATTAAGGCCTTACTGCCAGGAGCCATCCAAGACCCATGCTGCCTAACAGGAATGCAGTTTAAGAGTATTTGTTCTTACTCTGGTCATTCTTTTAACCTTACAATAACTAAGTGCTGCTAGAAATACTCACTGAGACTCAAGGTGGATTATATAATGTAAAAAGGTAAAGGTAAAGGTTCCCTTGCTCGAAAGCCAGTCGAGTCCGACTCTAGGGTTGCGGTGCTCATCTCCATTTCAAAGCCAAAGAGCCAGAGCTGTCCGAAGACGTTTCCGTGGTCATGTGGCCGGCATGACTAAACACCAAGGCGTAAATCAGTGCAAAAATCAAATGAACCCCATCAAAAGTGGGAAGCATGATATCCTTTAAGACCTCAGGCTTTCCATCACCTCCATCTTGTCAGAGCTGAGCTGCAATTTCTTTACTGTCAGACATTTAACCACAGAATGATTTATCCTAAGGGCTTTACATTGAGATTGAATAGCACGGAGGATAAGACTACACTTTGGGAATCCCCACAGGACAAGCCCCACACTGATGATAAGTAGTCTCCAGTAGTAACCCTTTGAGTCTGGTCTGTAAGGAATGATTTAAACAAAGTCAAAGAACATCTCCTGATACATAATAATTCAAGCATTGGTCCTTTAACAACCACTCAAGAGAACTTACTGATCTTTGGTACAATTAAAAATAACAACAACAAGCAGTTTGATTCTTAGAAATAAAACTTCACCTTGGAGGCTAGAGGCACTATTTTCATTTGATTAAACTACAGAGTGTTATCTCTCTGGACCTACCATTAGGCAAGGTGAAGCAAGATACTACATTACAAACAGCAGAAAAATGAAAGTACAGGACCATGCAAGGCAGTTAAATAACTTGTGGTTTCAGTTACAAACCACGAATGATTCAACTGGTTCCAACACTTGGTCATCTCTATGGTGTACATGAGAGGAGTTAAGATTTCCCATGGGACATGGGTTGAAAATTCCGTGAGACAGTCCAGTACAAAGCAGAGAGTAATCGCTCAGAGTAATCATATGCTTATTATTGTACAAGGCAAATGAAGACACATTATTGTGAAATCTTGTGGGATTGTATGCCTCACCCTTTCTCCCATTGAGAGTAAATGGGTTAAGACTTGTGATAACATTAAATGGGCAATTATAGAATGCATATGTAAGAACAGTAAACACCCTTCTAATTTTTTATTGTTGTTTTGTGTGTGTGTGTGTGTGTGTGTGTGTGTGTGTGTGTGTGTGTATAGTTCCTCACTTGATCTTATGTGAAAGTTGTGCTCTTGTTCAGTGCTACACAATACAAGGGTTTAGAGAGATCTTATAGATGCAATCACATTATTTAATTAGTGATCCATGCAAATTTCATTGCACCATCTCCAATATGAAAATTTGGGGTGAGGAAGACCTGATATACATAATGTCCCAGGCACACAGAAATGTGGGCTGGTTGATAGAAACTGTACAGACTTGAGGGCCAGGATGGTTCAACTGATAACATGTAGCCTGGGTTTATAATGGATGATATCAGATTAACCTACCTCACATTGTCGTTAGAAGCCTGTTTTCTCCAGACATATGTCCGTCAGAGCCCTCATTCACAAAATAGCCTCAGAAAACCTTTGTATGGAAATTGCCTTACTCTTAACTGTGCAGCTGCTGACCCATGTTATAACATTGATTCAAGCTGGAGCAAAATCTCTTGATTACTCTGAAAGCTTTCTAAAGGTGCAGTAGCTCTATTAATGTCAATTCAGATCTATGACCCACAGGGCAGTAATAGGGATATTTCACTGATTATCAAAGAACTACTGCAAGATCTGAAGGAAGAAAGGAACAGAGAGACCTAAGAAACTCACAGTCAGAAACCATATACCATACATATAAAAAGGAAAATTATACAAATACTAGCCTGTGGTGGGTAGACCTGTCCTCCAGGGAACAGGTCTACCAGTATAGCGGACTGGGGTGGGTAGACCTGTTCTCCAGAGGCCAGCTCTACCCATATTAGTGGAAAGGAGCAGGTAGACCTCTTCTCTGAAGGCCTGGTCTACCCCTGTAGAGGTCTACATTTTGTGTAAGGAAATTTGGCTTGATTCTATTTTCTCTTATAATGCATAAATTATCCTTAAAATATAGTTTAAAAGAATTCATTCTGAGATTTTTACAAGGTTATGGAAAATGATCTTCTAAAAATAATTCACACAATAGTCAAATGTAGACTTGGTCACAACTTTAATGCTTCTAGCTTTTTTCACTCACGAGGTAGAACTTTTGCTTACAACACTGTGGAACTTAGAGGGAACATGGATTGTCTCATGCTTTCTTTCCTCTGGCTCATTCCAGATACGGCCCAGATCACACTGACTGAGTACAGTTTTTCTTCCCCTCCAACCTCTCCCTTTGTCTCCTCCTGGATGAGGGGATCTCTGGCATCACCTTGACCAGATGTAATGCATGTTAGAATGAAGACCTTAGCACTAGAATTGGGATGTGAGGTAAAAGAGATCAATTCATTAAATTAAGAATGATAAAGCCATGGTAGGGAAATTATTTAGAATACATTTTGCTTTTCTTTGGGAGGCAAACACTATGAATGTAGTAGTTAAAGTGATACCCGTGCCCTGCAGGATTTTATCCGGTTCGGCAGGGCCTATAAGACAGAGATGTTCCTCCAGGTCTAAAGATGAGGACAGCAACGGTTTGTATACAGCTCACCTTATGGTTAAAAGGGAAAAGGGTATAAATTGGTTTCCAGTGCCTACTGAACTAGTTGTGATTTGTAATGTATTGTTTTAGTTGTTTCAATTGCTTAATTGTTTTAACCAAATTTAACTTCTTATTGATTGAATAGTATATGTATTTATTGAATGTTACGCAGTGCCCTGAGCCCTTTGGGGGAAGGGCGGTCTACAAATAAAATAAATCAATAAATAAAGTGTTGGACTGGGATCTGGTTCAAATTCCCACTCTGTCACAGAAGCTTGCCGAGTGACATCACACACTCTCAGCCAAACCTACTTTACAGTGGTTGTGAGGATAAAACTGGAGGAGAGGAGAATAATGTAGCTAGTTGGGGTCCCTATTATGGAGAAAGGCAAGATATAAACAAAGTAAATAAATAAATTTAAAAAATCATTTACTAAAGAGGTAGAGCAGAGCATCTACTAATTGACTGGTTATCTCTCTGAACAAATTCAAAACGACACTTTCCATTCTTTGCTGTGGTTGCAATCAACAAAACCACATCCTTTGAAAGTCTCTCTTTGAAGTCTTTAGACTCACCTTGGTAGAATGGTTTGTGAGGTACAACCTGAAGCTCCATCTTAAAATCTACCTTGCCCGTAATGAAATATTTTGGAGAGGACATACTCTCCAGTGTGCCAGTCATGAAAGGTGAAGGGTGTGATTTGTTGGGAGTGCCATCATGCAGGACTGTCAGCTGCCTGCAGCCATGTATTCTTCTCTGTTTACCCATCCCAACTGCAGTCTAGAAGCATGTTTGTGTCTCATCAATGCCTTGTTAAGTATGAAGTTCAGTGCTTAGATTGCATTGGTTTCCATGGGACTTCGACGCAAACTTAACTTTCTCCAAATTGTACCTTATATTCATGTTTCATTGGCTCCTGTGTACTGCACTCCCAGCAAGTTGTGTGGTGCACATTTTTTTGCAACTAACGCTGATACACCTCTGACATAAGAGTTACTCCAGTGGCATCATCCTTCTAGCACAAGGATCTCACGAAGTCAGAATTTATGGTTTTTTCTGACAGCTTGGCCCCATGTTTTGCTAATGCATGGCTAGAAGCAATTCTGGCTCTGCCCAATGGGTATCACTCAGTGATAGGATTGCTTGTGAGGCAGTGATGGAGACAGCTGACTTTGTTGTCTAGCTACCTGTCACACACATGTCAGAGACATGGGGCCCTGTTCCCATCTACTCACCTGGAGCAGGGAATTATCAGCCCCCAGATGCAATTGCCCACACCCAAGAAATTGAGGAGTGGGGAAAAGGGGATCTCTGTATAGTGACATTCTAGCAATTCCCCCAACTCTAATGGTAAAGACCATAGAGACTAGGGCAGGTGGCCTAGAACATCATGCTTGAGTGACATCACATCATCCCAAAATTCCACCATCCCCAAGCATCACCCTCAAACTTTTCTAGCATTTACTAAGACAGTGTTGGGAACTCTAGGCCCTGCAAGAGTTGAAAGTTTGGCAACCCTAGTCTTCTCTGAACAGCTTATAGAACTCACTCTGTCACTTTTTTTCAGTAAACCCTATGTCTTTCACTGCTGTACCTTAGTTCTTGTGAGGGATAGCAGATAGACATCGCTACTCATCTCAGCTATCTTCCCAACAGGGTGCACATGCAGTGGAGCAGGTTCCCCACCACAATACACCATCTGCACTGGTGAGGCTCTGCATATTGTTCCCTTACATCAACACTGATACAGTAGCAATGCTCTGAGGACCAGAAGAATTTAACTTTTCCCTTGGAAAGCAGGACGTGAGTCTTTCTTTTGAGGAGCAACAGGTTTTCCGAGCATTCTTAATATCCTGCATATTATGGTCCCATATATGACTCCTCCCTTCCCTGCCTGGCCCTGTTCTTGTGGCTAGCACAAGAATGGTTGCTTGCAGGTTGCTTGTCTGGCAGGTGGGTCAAGCATATGTCTTCAGGAAGCCCCAGCATTTTCTACCATCCTAGCCATGGTAGTCTGCATAGGCAACAACTAGGCTGCAGTCACACATTCTAGGAATCTGTGATATCATTCACAATTGGATGGGTTGTCTGCACGGGAGAATCCAGTTGCAAATAGTTGCTATGATGGAACAATAATCCAATATTCAGTGATGTGTGGATGCAGTCTCAGTTGTAGAAATTCCCCTGTCATACTAGCCATACATTCCTAAGCAGTGTTACACCTTTCTAAGTCCATTGAAGTCAATGGGTTTAGAAGGGTCTGACTCTGCTCAGGATTGCACTGAAAATCTGCAGATAGGGCAAAGCTCACATACATAGGGCTTCCATCTTGCTATGCTTTAACAATCTTTGGATCAACAGAGTAGGAATTTCCAGTGGCTGTCACTTACATAATACAAGATGCATTCTCTAGTATAAAAGATCTATCATTATGTATATGCACTAGGGCTAGTGCAAAATTACCCCCCCCCCAACTCTCAAATGTGTTAGAGAACAAACAGAATGCATCATAATTTTAAGGGGGTCCCATTTCCAAATTTGGATTGCTGTTTGTCCAGCAGAAAAAGACATCTTACATTCATTGGCCTCCCTGTTTCTATGTATTACTGCTCTCCCCAGTAACAGAAGTTGCATGGAAACAGAATCCAGCTAGATGACAGATTGGCCTTTGGGAGAAGAAAAACAAGAAATACAATCAGCCCTGAACTTCTGTATTTCTCTGAAACAATTGTAATTTATGGCACTGACCTACATGCTGCTATGCTTGGGGGAATGAGCTAGAATTTCATCTGAGAGAAGAAAAGGTTACCAACCCAATTACCATGAGCCAGGTGAGCCGGTCCTGGGGATATTTTAGCATTACTATGAAGATCGATCATAATTGGAAGTTGCCCACTAGAGTGGGGATCTTTCAGAACTCTGTGGCACGGAGGTCTCCTGGACTGGATCAAGCATAATATTTACAATTGTGTGCAACATTCTAAACAAGGTCCTGAAGAATTCCAGAGGCATGATTAATATTCAGCATGCATAATCCCCCCAAAGATCTGTGCATACATATTCGCTGTTTCACTGCACAAAGGTATGATGTGTTTCCTAGCTGGCTCAGCTATGCAGAACAGATAAAATCGAATTAATCTGTAAGAGGTAATGTAGGAAAGATTCTTCCCAAAGGGCAAGCATTTTAGGTCTCACAACCTTCTGGTCACTTTTCAGGCCTGCTGTTCTACATAAGAATAAGATAAACCCAATTCTTCCATACCACATCGGTGCCACTAAGAAATACGTAGAATATGTACAGTGATTTTTTTCACTGTGATCAGGCTCTGTCGATAGACTGTGCTAGCTTTCTGGTTATATGGGACTTTCTGGCAGGCAGACGTCGCCTATATTTAAGTTACAGGCCATATGCGAAAAGATTATTGCAAATGGAGGATTGTTGGAAAAAGAAAACCCACTAGTCCTTGAAGACAGAAGTAGAATAGAAACCCCATTTTAGAAATTTCAGTAACAGCAGAAGCTCCTTTTGCATTGGGAGGTGGGGGAGAAGGAGAAAAGGCAATAACCTGGAGGGACAATCGTCTCATGGAGCCATTTGGTTTTGTGTGGCTAATTTTATTTATTTATTTATTTATTTAGATTTCTTAACCGCCCCTCCCCACTTACACGGGGCTCAGGGCGGTTTACAACAACATAAAATCTAATACAATTTTAAAAACAGTTAAAACTACAAAAATTCAATATTAAAACATTCAGCATAAACATTTAAACAGATGGCATATTTAGCATTCAGATTTTCCTGGGGGGGAGGAGAGGGAGGACTAACAGCACAATCCAAAGCAGAGTTACGCTCACAGACTCCAATAGACTTCGAAGGGGATAACTCTGCTTTGGACTGCCCTAGAAGCTTCCTGTCACCATGGTGCAAAGGAGTTTGATCCCATAGCATGTTGAGGTGTGCAATTCATACATATCAATGCCTCGCCTTGTTTTTTTTGCATACAAAGTGAATGCCTCAGCTATAGAAGTGCTGAAACAGATGCTGCAATTTACAGCTACCTTAGTGCTTCCATTGATTTGACAACTACCTGCTCCAGCTCTGCGCTAGGAGCACATTTATTTTTGTGGCTCAGTATAAGCCAGTTAGCTAAAGAACTGAGTCATTTTTATTGCAATGGTGAAGTAACTGATATTTCCCCCCAGTGCTGTAACATTATAGGGATTTAGTACAGTTTATAGCAATGTCTGCTGTTGCTCTCCATTTATCCACAAGGCTCTATCCTCCTGTTAGAGGATAAGACCAGAGGTCATTTCGGGGGGGAACGCGGGGGAACGCAGTTCCCCCGGGTGAGGTGCAGGGGGCGGGGCACATGACGAAGCCCCGCCCCTTGCTTCCAGCCGCCCCGCTTCCAGCCCTCATTCAGCCAGGAGGAGGCAGGAGAAGAGGGAGGGTAAGTTGCTTCCTCCCTACCTCTCCCCACCCCTGCCTGCCTGGGGCCAGGGAGGGCCTTGGCAGGGCTTCCTCGCACTCCCACTGGCCTTGCAGGTCCACCACTGGGGCCCTGATGTCAGGGGGTGTGGCATATGCTAATGAGTTATGCTAATGAGTTCCCCTAGCTCTTTTTCTACGAAATGACCCCTGGATAAGACCATCAAATAAAAAAGTTACAAATGCATGGGCTCAGGGTGACTGGTTATGTAAGAGCAATGGGCTTTGTCAATGAAGTCTACATATTGCTGGAACATAATAATCCTGCCTAGCAGAGAAAGGGGGTTCCTTTGTCAGCAACAGAGCAAAGAAAGAACAACCTCAAAAGAAAGAGCAGAGGGCCAGTTATTCATTTGCATAATAGTTAAATTAAACCTGGTATTCGTTTCCCTCTCCAGCAGATCTCTCCTGTATAGTTCCATCCAATTTCATGTTAGCATGACATAGGGAAAAAAGTAGTGAAATTGAGGCCAGAATATCCAATTTTATGGGAAATGCTTTCCACATAGCATATTATGGAAATTTTGACTGGTAATGAGTTTCTGTTCTTCACTTATTAAACAGAGCAGTCTAAAATGGTGTTGATGCAACAGGCCACAGGCTAGGAGCCGATCATAGCTTTAAAAAAATCCTGTTACTTCATACCCTGAACCTCTTACTTCAAAGCCTGGTTAAAGAAAAATATTTTGGACTGGTATCAAAACAGGACTAATGGTAGGTGCTAGGCAAGCCTCATGAGGGACGGCTTTCCAACAGTGAGGTATCACCACCAAAAAAGATCCAGTGTGTTGTTTCTGGAATAACACAGTCTGTGGAGGTGTCTACAAGACATGATAGGCCATGTTTTCTTACCAATGCAGAGTCATCCTGTGCCTGGAAAATGTTTGGATGGAATGGGATCCAAAAGATGCAATGTTAATCCACTACAATTAATCTTCACTGGGCATGATTAGGCCTAAGAACACAAATTTCCTCTGGCAAACTCATAGCTTGCAACATCAGGCATTCTCTCACCACAGAAGAAGAAATAGGAAGAAATAATCAAGCAGATGCAAAGAAATCTATGGAACTCTATAAGATTCAGATGTTAATGAAGATTAATCTACTTTGTGCACCAGACAAGTTAGGGCAAGAACAGATACTGCTGTCCAATGTCATGTACAACATTTCATCTAAAAACAGCACATGCAAAAAAACAATATATTTTTTAAAATATCCTTTATTGCTGGATTTTAAAGTGGAAAAGTCCAGACTGCTTCCCCCATCTGCCTAACAGTTGGCTTGCTCTCCTTGCATTTTATTGTAAAACAGAAATCCAAGGATGTAAAACGTTCCAGGCTGAATATCCTAGAGAAGGGCTTTGTTGTCTGAAACCATAGTTTAATTAAACTAACCATGCTCAGTGTGTTCATCCAGACAGCAGCCTACAGTTAGCTCTGGGGACACCAACAGTTGGAAGCTTAGTTCTGCTATGCAACAACACCATATAATGTACATTCTTTGTCACTAAAATGCACAATACGTTTTCATTGAAATTACAAATGTAGTAGAACGTGTTTGTTGGGGATCTCCATGAGGATTTAACAAATGACTGTGCTATGTGAAAGATGTTGAATGAAATGAACGAACAATCAAGGGCTATGCTTCCTTCCACTGGACCCTCTGGACCCACTATGGCAAGTCTATGCAGAACAGCTTCAAAAAATAAAACATCAAAGCTGATTCACTTGATGATAATGGTCTGCTGCTTATTCATAGAAACACCTCCCCTTCATTTACAATCTCTTTGGTATTCTGTTGAAGACCATACACAATTCTATACTGAAGCAGTTTTTATTAGACCTACTGGTCGGCTAAATGGTTCATTCATGAAGACAATTTCTGACTCTGTATTTATAGAATTTCTGGAACTAAGGGAAAAATGAGTGAAGTCTTTTGGTATTTCATATATTGGCTTGGATCTGTCCAATGATTTCCATGGATGGAAGGGGGGCAATTTTCACAGCAGACCTCCAACTTCCCCTTTTAGCGTTGCCAACTCTGGGTTGTGAAATTCCTGAAAATTTGGAGTGGAGCCTGGAGAGAGCAGGGCTTGGGGAGGGTAGAGACCTCAGCAGGTTTGTCATGGAGTCCACCCTCCAAAGTGGGCATTTCCTTCAAGGGGGCTAATCTCTATTGTCTGGAGAACTGTTGTACTTCAGGAGATCTCCAAGTTCAACCTGGATATTGTCAACTCTACTCTTTTGCTGTACCCCTTCCCCCAGGAGCAGCATTTCAGGAGGAATGTTTGGGCTACAGCAGGAGTGCAGAGTTGAGGAAGCTGCAATCAGCAAAGGGAAATCCCTTCCGTCTGCAGAAATTGCTTGTGGATCCTTGCTACTGTGTGCCTCTTAACCCAAATGCTTGTTTGGTCCTGAAATTATAGCTACTGGTAATGATGTGTTTATACTCTCTCCTGCATATAAAACACACATCACTTTGTTTGTCATTGCCTTAGTAGTCACCTATTTAAAAAAACAAGACTACAAAAGTACTTGAAAGAAACAAATGGTCAAAAGCAGAAATCATTACAACTGAGTGGGTTTTCAGCATGCTTCAAAATGCCCTGTAAGAGTTTTGGTTAACTCTTGGAAATAGTATACAAGGCATTAAAGATACAAACAATGTGCATTATGCAAGGCAGAAAGGGGAGATGCCTGAGATAAATAATTGACAACATATAAAAACTGAGCAATAAAACAGTACAAAGAGATGGGCCTGAAAATGGAGGAAGAACAGATGCCATTCCCAGATTTTCTCAGTTTGTTAGTCAATTCAGTAGACATGGGTAACTGGTTAACTGCAGCATTTACATCTCTGATGAGTAAGAAAGGTTTTCTCAGCTTTTAGCAGGATGAAATAGAACGCGTTTACCTCATGGTTACATGCACATCATGGTAATGTACAATGTGGAAACAGGCCATCTTTGTGTGCTCAGAGTTGCCTTAAGGGCATGACATGCTTAATTCAGGATCCTGATGCATTCATCCATTTTGATGCACTCCTTCCACAGGCCACATATATGTTGAGTTCTCTGAATAGTCGGATTACATTGATGAGCCATGCACAGTTGCCCATGATGACAGCATAAACATAGCAGGTCACTGATTCCCAACATGGTGCATATGAGCACCATGGAATCCAATGATATTCCTGGTACACACTTGCTTCTTCCCAAGTTCTGGCTTTCTGTCATCTCAGTGGTGCAAGAGGTACTTCAGAATACCCTGGAAGATCACCTTTGAATGTGATGTGCTGGGAGCATCCATTTCAAAATAGCTATCTATTTTGAAACAGCAAAATAGCTCCATTCATAGAGCCTCTATGATAGGAGGACACTTTGAGACCTTCCAGTCTTTTGTAACTGTTCCTCAATGGTACCTCTTTGTGACTTATTCAGCCTACAATAGCAGCCATTTTGTGGTGGTGCCCAATACGCTTTCTTAGAATTCCAGAAGGTTGGAGACCTAGCTGAAGTATGGTTTCATTTCTCTCCCCCTCTAGTCCATCCATGGACATCACATGCCTAGCAATCTATAGAGAGTTACATCAGATCCATTCTCTCTTGCTCCAGATTGCAAGACTAGATCTAATGGTGGAAATTACAAGGGAGTTGTTACCGGCTAAATATCAGGAGAAACGTCCTAACTGTAAGAGTGGTTGAGCAGTGGAACAGTCTACCTCGGGAGGTGGTGGATGCTCCTTCGCTGGACGTTTTCAAGTGGAGGCTGGATGACCATCTTTCGGGCATGTTGTACGTATGTAGGGCTGTCTTTTAGCTATGTTCCTGCAGAGTGCAGGGGGTTGGACTAGATGACCTGCAAGGTCCCTTCCAACTCTAACATTCTATGATTCTATGATCATCTCTCTGGCTTCTGATTGGTCTAACAGGCCTGAGGTCAATCAGAGACCCTCTCTATAAATCTAGTTAGTCTTTGCATTATGGCTATGCATGTAGAGCTGGGTGACTACTTGGCACTGAAGCATGTCAGTGGCCGTACAGCTCCCAGATGGGCACCCCACTTGATTACTGTTTGGAAGGGCTATGCCCTGACATCTTGATTTGCTGGAAATAACTGCCTGTGCTGAACCATAACAGTAACTGGAACCTTGACTCTATGTTTTAGCTATGCTGGAGAAGCCTAGATTTAATTATTTTTCTCTTTCACAGTATTGTCTTTTTTCACTATTTCTGCACTTTAAATAAATCATTTTATTTTTATTCTGTTGTGGTTTTTGCCTTCATTGACCTCAAAGCCTTTTTTCAGAGCCTTGGCCTTTGACTACCTACCAGCTAACTGTTTTGTTTTTGGAAACTCAGTCTGTAGTCCCACTCTGCAGGGTTGACTTTTCTTGTTAATTCCCTGAGAAGCCGGGAGACTTGTCCTTTCCCTCCTGGGCTGCTGGGATAGACTGAAAGGACTGGTGGCACCTACTAAGACTAGGGTGAGATTTAGTCTCTCTCTGATACTTTGTGACTTTGTTTTGAAGCAACCCCTTTGTAACCAAAAGTCCTTATCCGGGGTTGGGACAGGGACTTTTGACAGGGACCAGTTAAGATGGTTCAAAGGGGAGATTTCTTTCCTCTTGTCTGTCCTGGTCTAGTAAGTCCTGATGAAAGCACACTAAGCAATGGGTGCCTTTTCCCAGCACATTTTCAGAGTCCTTATGGTTGCTATGCCCATTATGGTTTGAAAGTGTACAGACACATGCAAGCATTGTGTGCTATGGAACAGCTATGTCTATACAAGTTTAACATGCAGCAAGGAAGCAACTGCAGCTTCCTACTGTACATACATATTGAGGCAGATGCATATAGCTGCTTCAAATGTGGTGTTGTATCCCATGTGCACCCACATGTCCAAGTGGTGGGCTCTCTTTGTAACAGATAACAGCCAAATGCTTGTGTACTTCTCTTTGCCCAGAATTCTGACCATTCACTCTACCTACTCTTATGGCAGTCAAGAAAGGGATTTTTTTCCCTTTTAAATTATTCCTTTGATATTAAAATACTCTGTCCTCTGGCACTCTTGCCCAACTTTCAGTCCTTTCACTAGTTTCTTTCTTTCAGCAATTAAAAAAGATTAAATCCATGGATTTCAAGAGGAGACACAGTTCCAGCCCAGCCTACATATTGCTTATTATTGCCTCCTACTATTACCTTCTGTGTCCTCATCTTACCCAGTTCAAAATCCTCTACTGTTTTACACTCTTGTTTCCATACCTTGAGTACCAGTTATATATGGGTTTCTTTGAATCACTGACAGCCTGCCTTCTTTAGTCAAAACACTGACTTCTATTCTATGTTTTCTATGTTTAACAACAGTACAATGAAGAAAAAAAACATTTGTAAAACATCATTTGGTACAAGCAAAACCCAAAGTGCTTTCAAACATGCCTGTCATCTGAAGAATGCTTGCATCTTCTGTGACCGACTTATTCTTTCTCAAATGATGCTGAGTTTTCTGATCTATGAATCCTGAGGGGAATTGAAATGTCTTGGAGCAATTAGGCCCATCTTCAGCCACACTTGATCCTCAGAGACCTGCTCTTGCTGAACACAAAAGAAACTCTTCATGGCCCCGTTCACACGGAGAAGTTGCTGCGCTAAAGACACAAATGTCAGGTGGATTTTCTGCGCATGATCACACTGCAACATCTGGGAAGCGTAGTGCACCCGTGGCCAACCTGTGGCATCCTGCGGAAGATGCGCAGTAAAAAAGTACCACGGAAAGTGCACTAGTATCCGAAAAACATGGGGCAGGGGTGGGCGTCTGATCACGGGAGTGCTAGTATCCCGTGGCATCCAGCGCCCATCCACATCCTGTCGCAAACCGGATTTTTTTGTAAGCACATGTGCACAAACTCGTAACTGAAAGCAGTGCTGCTCCGCGGAACTGCACATGCGCACAAACACGAAATGCTTGCCACGCGGCTTCTTTGCCATGCTCCAGCATCCTGTGTGATCGCCAGCTAACAGCATAAGTGCGAAGCCTCGGGGGACCATGTGATCGGGCTACCGTGCTTTATTTTGCTCCGGGGCTAACAGCCATTCCTCCCCACCATGTTATCCGGCCCGTGTAACCGGGGCCCACGTTTTATTCTTGAGGCTTCCCTACAGCCAATGTAACCACCTGCTATGATGTTTAATGATGTTTCTGCTCTTGCAGAAACCTGGAACTGGCATGATCAATAATCCTCCTCACCTGGCACCCAAGATATCAACAGAAAGGGTGGATTATGAGGTGTGAAACTGACAACACACTCAGCTAAAACAACACACATTGGCTGAAGGTCAGCTTTTTGATTGGCAGAGATACCATTGTAGGTGCTTTTCTCCACGAACACCTAGAGATTGCCCTTGACTCTTCAGTAATGAGAAAGCAGGAGACCCTTCATCCAATCCACAATGTACAAACATGCTGGCTGGAAAAGGGAAATGGATGCTCTTGTTGTTTGAGACTAATTGGATCCAATTTGCTCAAGTATACCTAGTATAAAAGATATATGATGAGGGCTGGTTTGAGATATTTTTCACATTCATTCATTCATTCATTCATTCATTCATTCATTCATTAATGCGTGCGTGCATGCATGCATGCATGCATGCATGCGTTCATTATAAGAATGAGATGTTTTTTCAGACAGATTGACTCCCAAGGTCATTTCTAATTAAAAGCCATCCATTGAAACAACGTGCAAAGCTCTGTGGAAATGGAATAACAGTTTTGTTTTTGGAGAGGAGACTTGTTGAACCTGGAGACATGGCATTCTTTAGTGGCTGATGAGGATGACCAAAGGATGGCGCCTGAAGCATTTCATTTCCAGTTCTGTCTCCAAAAAACTTTCTAATCGAGTGTGAGGGTTGCCCAGAGTTCGTAAGGTGCTGGGAGGACAGGAGAATTCCAGGGTCAGGAGGCTGGTGAGACACTTCTGCTGAACCCCCTATGATGATGAGGACATCATTTTTTGGTGTTAGTTCTATGAGGTGTTGTAGGTCTTCATAGAACCGGTCCACTTCAGCCTCTTCTGCATCAGTGGTTGGGGCATAGACTTGGATTACTGTGATGTTGAATGGTTTGCCTTGGAATCGGACAGAAATCATTCTGTCATTTTTGAGATTGTATCCCAGTACTGCCTTTTGCACTCTCTTGTTGACTATAAAGGCCACACCATTTTTTCTACGAGATTCCTGGCCACAGTAGTAGATATAATGGTCTTCTGAGTTAAATTCGCCCATTCCTGTCCACTTTAGTTCACTGATTCCTAGGATATCGATGTTCAATCTTGCCATCTCATTTTTGACCACTTCAAGCTTACCTTGATTCATAGATCTTACATTCCAGGTTCCTATGTAGTATTGTTCTTTGCAGCATTGGACTTTCCTTTCACCATCAGACACATCCACAACTGAGCGTCCTTTCGGCTTTGGCCCAGCCGCTTCACTTTTTCTGGGGTTACTTGTACTTATCCTCTGCTCTTCCTCAGTAGCATATTGGACACCTTCCGACCTGAGGGGCTCATCTTCCGGCGCCATATCTTTTAGCCTTTTGATACTGTCCATGGGGTTTTCTTGGCAAATATACTGGAGTGGGTTGCCATTTCCTTCTCCAGGTGGATCATCAAGTCCACAGTTGAGGTAGGTTGGGCGGAGCCCCGTCTCTTTCTCTCTTTCTCAGACCTCGGAGCTGCCCTTCCTTTCCCCCCCATCTTCACCGTCTCTCACATTCCATAAGCACCAGGTGTCATCCTCCTCGGTCAGTGTTTCTTCTCCCCTTATTAACCCTCCCTTCGCCTGTCTCCGCCCCGTCCTCCCAACTTCAGAGGAGTTCGGCCATGAGATTGGTTCACTCTTCAATCCCATCTGTACGAACCCACCCAGCTTCTTCCCTATCTGGCCATAGTTGCTGAGGGTGCTTTCCGGGTCCCCCACCCAACCCCCAGGCTGGTCTGGGAGGTAAGATACATTTTATTAACTGCAATGTCAAAAAGACCTAGACAGATATGTTAAGGCTTTGAAGGCCATGAAGTGTGAATTCAGGCAAAGGTACATCAACAGGGCAAGGCTTTAGTTTTTACGTCTAGGCTGCCAGCAAAACAGCAAAGGCTTATGGGACTTCAGAACTAAGAGACCAAAGTCAGTTATAGCAAAACCTAACTACCATAGAGGGACAGAAAGGCCTGGGCTCATTGAACCCCAAATTCTGTCACAATCACTTCCAGGTCAAAGGTCAAGTGCTGTCACTTCCCAAGCTCCATCCCCACCCAATGATGTCACTTCCAGCACACTGTACCAAAACCCCACCTCCTCCAGTGACGTCACTTTCCTGGCAGTCCCCCAAACCCGCCTCTTCCTCTGAAGTCACTTCCTTTTTTCAAAATTCAAATTTAAATACATTGTCATATATCACTTCTCACTCCCACAAAAAACCAGTTGGGCCTGGTAAGAATTTTTTGGTTTCTATTCTAACCTTGGTAGAAAATATACCGGCACTGAGTTGTCTGTGGCGGGGGGGGGTGGGTGTTACTGTCTGTGTCGGGGGGGGTTACATGGTGTCAAGTGGCTTCTGACTTGTGAAGACCTTCAAATTAATGACCTTCAAAATGTCCTATCTTTAACAGCCTTGCCCAGGTCTTTCAAACTGAAGGCCATGGCTTCCTTTATCGAGTAAACCCATCTGGGTCAGTAATTCAACCCCCAATTACTAAGTGACTTTATTCTAGAAGTCTGGGGCAAATGGAAGACTAGTTCTTGTTAGGTATACTTGCCAGGCAAATTAATCCTGTTGAAATATCACAACCTGCCCATGAACTGAATTTTAGATAGGCTCATCCCAAGACCACTGTTTGTTGCCCATTACTGAGCCAAGTAACTTTGAGGCTGCATGGCAGGCATCTGTTTCTTGCTTATGTTTTTCAGCAGGCAGCTGTTTATGCACCTGTGTATTAGACGAAAATCACTCCCCTCCCCCCAGGTTATGAAAGTGTGAGACACTTTTAAAGAACACATTATCCAGTTTCCTCCATCTTTGTTTGTGTGCATCACTGTAATAGCTTTCGGTGGAAGCCTTTCCACTTCCATTTTTCAATGAAACCATATAGAAGGGAAAGGCAGAACTAGGGGAGCTAGGTTGAAGCCTCCAACATTTTCTGAACAGTGTAATTAAATGCCCTGAAAAGAATCTGCTGCAATGGCCCATAATGCTATAGTCTTCACAAATAGCATGCTCGAAAATCATATTTGTCTTGCTTGCTCTTCCTCCTTTCT
>NW_015166456.1:120197-148429 GCF_001447785.1 Gekko japonicus | reverse complement strand
TGACCATGTCAAGCTTACCTTGATTCATAGATCTTACATTCCAGGTTCCTATGTAGTATTGTTCTTTGCAGCATCGGACTTTCCTTTCACCATCAGACACATCCACAACTGAGCGTCCTTTCGGCTTTGGCCCAGCCGCTTCACTCTTTCTGGGGTTACTTGTACTTGTCCTCTGCTCTTCCTCAGTAGCATATTGGACACCTTCCGACCTGAGGGGCTCATCTTCCGGCGCCATATCTTTTAGCCTTTTGATACTGTCCATGGGGTTTTCTTGGCAAATATACTGGAGTGGGTTGCCATTTCCTTCTCCAGGTGGATCATCAAGTCCACAGTTGAGGTAGGTTGGGCGGAGCCCCGTCTCTTTCTCTCTTTCTCAGACCTCGGAGCTGCCCTTCCTTTCCCCCCCATCTTCACCGTCTCTCACATTCCATAAGCACCAGGTGTCATCCTCCTCGGTCAGTGTTTCTTCTCCCCTTATTAACCCTCCCTTCGCCTGTCTCCGCCCCGTCCTCCCAACTTCAGAGGAGTTCGGCCATGAGATTGGTTCACTCTTCAATCCCATCTGTACGAACCCACCCAGCTTCTTCCCTATCTGGCCATAGTTGCTGAGGGTGCTTTCCGGGTCCCCCACCCAACCCCCAGGCTGGTCTGGGAGGTAAGATACATTTTATTAACTGCAATGTCAAAAAGACCTAGACAGATATGTTAAGGCTTTGAAGGCCATGAAGTGTGAATTCAGGCAAAGGTACATCAACAGGGCAAGGCTTTAGTTTTTACGTCTAGGCTGCCAGCAAAACAGCAAAGGCTTATGGGACTTCAGAACTAAGAGACCAAAGTCAGTTATAGCAAAACCTACATAGCATAGAGGGACAGAAAGGCCTGGGCTCATTGAACCCCAAATTCTGTCACAATCACTTCCAGGTCAAAGGTCAAGTGCTGTCACTTCCCAAGCTCCATCCCCACCCAATGATGTCACTTCCAGCACACTGTACCAAAACCCCACCTCCTCCAGTGACGTCACTTTCCTGGCAGCCCCCCAACCCCGCCTCTTCCTCTGAAGTCACTTCCTTTTTTCAAAATTCAAATTTAAATACATTGTCATATATCACTTCTCACTCCCACAAAAAACCAGTTGGGCCTGGTAAGAATTTTTTGGTTTCTATTCTAACCTTGGTAGAAAATATACCGGCACTGAGTTGTCTGTGTCGGGGGTGGGTGGGTGTTACTGTCTGTGTCGGGGGGGGTTACATGGTGTCAAGTGGCTTCTGACTTGTGAAGACCTTCAAATTAATGACCTTCAAAATGTCCTATCTTTAACAGCCTTGCCCAGGTCTTTCAAACTGAAGGCCATGGCTTCCTTTATCGAGTAAACCCATCTGGGTCAGTAATTCAACCCCCAATTACTAAGTGACTTTATTCTAGAAGTCTGGGGCAAATGGAAGACTAGTTCTTGTTAGGTATACTTGCCAGGCAAATTAATCCTGTTGAAATATCACAACCTGCCCATGAACTGAATTTTAGATAGGCTCATCCCAAGACCACTGTTTGTTGCCCATTACTGAGCCAAGTAACTTTGAGGCTGCATGGCAGGCATCTGTTTCTTGCTTATGTTTTTCAGCAGGCAGCTGTTTATGCACCTGTGTATTAGACGAAAATCACTCCCCTCCCCCCAGGTTATGAAAGTGTGAGACACTTTTAAAGAACACATTATCCAGTTTCCTCCATCTTTGTTTGTGTGCATCACTGTAATAGCTTTCGGTGGAAGCCTTTCCACTTCCATTTTTCAATGAAACCATATAGAAGGGAAAGGCAGAACTAGGGGAGCTAGGTTGAAGCCTCCAACATTTTCTGAACAGTGTAATTAAATGCCCTGAAAAGAATCTGCTGCAATGGCCCATAATGCTATAGTCTTCACAAATAGCATGCTCGAAAATCATATTTGTCTTGCTTGCTCTTCCTCCTTTCTTTTGTATTGAGCACTCTATGCTCATGTTGACAATTTGTTTGTAAGGCATTTTGGGTGAATTTCTGTCTGTGCATTTGGCAACATTCATCATTGCTTGGGCAGTTTGCCAGTAGCTGTTATTGATGCAAACACTTCAGAAAGCTAGTCCATTGTAATTACCTGGCCACAGGGTGAGAATCTAAAAGGGGGAAGAACCCTGAAAGAGACTTCAGGAAAGTTTGCTACAGCTGTATGGAAAGTTGAAGCACCATATGGGGGAGAGAGAGAACTGTGTTGTGCAGAGAGATGGCTGAAAGTAACCTATTTTTCAGGACTCTTAAGCAAATACACAAGGAAGATGCAATAACAATAATGTTGCATGTCTTACAAAAGGTGCCTGCAACGAAGGGTAGACTGAGCAGTCTTTACAATATAAATTCATGCAAATAAATTACAGCAAATATATATTTTAGACAATTTGTTCACTTTTTTAAAAAGGGGGGGGGAGCATTTCCATCATACATTTTACATTTTAAAAATGCAGCTAGCTCTTTAATGAAACAGGCACCAGATTCCCAATGGCTGTGAAACATGTGAAAAATCTTTCGATGAGGTCAGAATGAGAATAATTGTGAATGGAAACTGCGCTGTATCAGGAGGAACTGGTCACATATATAGCTTTAGTTCAGTTGCCTCTAATATACTTCTACAAAATGTATTTCCTGAGGGTCAACATTACATGGGATAGAGATTGGATCTCCTGATGTATTGATTCTAATTTTAAAACAGCTGTTGGGGGCTCTCATTTTGATTAAAGCAGCCTTGGAGAGGGAGACTTAACCCTTCTCTTGCCATCTCTCTCACACAACCACACACGCACCTCTGACAGGGGCAGTGCTCTGGCTGTGGCAGCTGAGGGACTGGGGAAATCCATGTGCACTGTGCAGCCTCCCCCCAAACCCCCCTCTCTCTGTCACACACACAAACACACATGCACCCTGGTTACTGACAGGGGCAGCATTCTGATCATGGCAGCTGTGGAGCTGGGGAGAACCATGTGCACGGTGCAGCCTCCCCCGATATCTCTCTGTGTCACACAAACACACACATGCAACACACACATGCACCCCAGTCCCTGACAGGGGCAGTACTCTGGCTGCAGCAGCTGAGGGGTTGGGGAGAACCACATGCACGGTGCAGCCTCCCCCGATATCTCTCTCATACACACACTCACTCACAAACACACACACACATGCACTTCGGCCCCAACAGTGGCAGTGCTCTGGTCCAGGCAACCAAGGGGCCAGGGAGAAGAAGGATGGTGCTGCACTTGGCGTGGCCTGCTCCCCCCACCACGGCTCTCTCTCTCTCACACACACACAAATACACATTGCAGCAGAGGGGGACATTGTAAAGGAGGCACTTGGCATAGCCTCCGCCCACCGTCTCCCCCCCACACACGATGCTCCCCCCACAGCAGCAGCGAGCGGTAAAAGGACGCACATGGGCCAGCATGGCCAGCCCCCCCTCCACTGGCCCTAGGACCTTCCCATGGCCCTGGCCTGGGGTAGGTGAAACCACATCCCACCAACCTGCCTGATGGCTGCAGGAATCCTCCTACCTTCTGGCAGCAGCAACAGGCACTCAGCAACCCCCCTCCCTGTTGAGTGTGTGGCCTAGACGGTGGCAGCATCTCGGTGCACTGCACAGATGTGCTGATCAGCTGGCTGCTCAAAAGCAACCACCACTCCTACCTTGCCCACCCAACGTGGCCGGAAGGAATGGGGCTGCCAGGTGCCATTTTATTCTGATTTGCTCTTCTATATTCATTGTCTGTACAAAATGGAAGTAAGGCACTAATTTGCTTGATCCAGGAGTAAAATGTGGCTGTTATCCCAAGCATAGTTGACCAAAGTAGGAGAGAAGTGAGAGTGACGTTAGAGGACAGAAATAAGAAGGAAACTTTTACTTGAAACACTTGTTTATTTATTTATTTTCTGGTACTGCCTTCCAAAATCAATTAAAAACTGAACTCTACCCAATTAATATACCACATGATATGACTGTCCGACTTTTAAAAAAATTGTCTACAAGTGGATAAATAAGACTTAGCGATACCTTGGAATAAATATACCAAAAAACTTGAGCAATTTACTTAGCCATTAAAATCTACTTTCACATTCGCAATATGATTAAATGGGCGGCCAACCAGAAATCTCATCTTAGATGCCTCAGAAACCCAATAAAATCACAGTGAGGCCTACTCTCCAGAATATATCTCATACTGCTTCACGTTGGAAATTCCAACCCCCCACAATGCCAAAAAAAATGGAATGATATTTGTTCTTTACAGCCAACAAACAACCAATGGGATTCTATATGGTCCACTTCTTTTGCTGTGCTGAAAGCAAATAATGCTATATTAACAACTTTTAAACTCATTACACGCTGGAATCTTACCTCAGTCTGACTGAATCATATGGATACTTCCAAAACCTCACTGTGTTAGAAGCAGTGTGGATGTATGGGTTTTTACTTGCATGCTGGTGGACTTGTATCCACACTACTAAATTCTGGTGTATGGTTAGACATACAATTCACTTAATCACAGGATATTCAATCACAAGAACTCCTGAGCAAATACTCCTAAATCTGTGGGGGGAGGTCGGAATTCCATGGGTTTGAAAACACTTGATAATCACCTTACAGTGGCCAAACTAGCAATAGCTTCAAAATGGAAAGAAGGGACGGTCCCCACAAAAAAAACTATGGCTAGATGAAATTTGGGATCTAACTTGACAATTACTGTTCCACATTTGTAGAACAGTGGTCCCCATTCTTAAATTATATGGCACAAAGGAGTCTTCTGCCTTACAACCCATCCCTTATATGTGATACCGTACACTAGGTTTTAATGCTCACTTATTTTTTACCTACTGAATATATGTAGAACAGTAAGTTGCATTCAACTTCTTCTAACATAACATACGCTTAGTTGTGTTGGTTAGGGTTGGTTATTTTTATGAATGTTAAGGCACTTAGGGAAAGGTTAAGGCGCTTAGGGCTCTTTAGCTTGGAGAAACGACGACTGAGGGGTGATATGATTGAGGTTTATAAGATTATGCATGGGAAAGAGCAGGTAGAGAAAGAGGTACTTTTCTCCCTTTCTCACAATACAAGAACTCGTGGGCCCTCCATGAAGTTGCTGAGCGGTCGGGTTAAAACGGATAAAAGGAAGTACTTCTTCACCCAAAGAGTGATTAACACTTGGAATTCACTGCCACAGGAAGTGGTGGCGGCTACAAGCATGGACGGCTTCAAAAGGGAATTAGACAAGCATATGGAGCAGAGGTCCATCAGTGGCTATTAGCCACAAGGTATAGATAGGGACTCTGGGGCAAGTGATGCTCTGTCATCTTGGGGCTTGGGGGGGTCAACAGTGGGAGGTCTTCTAATGTCCTGGCCCCACTGGTGGACCTCCTGATGGCACTGGTATTTCTGGCCACTGTGTGATACAGAGTGTTGGACTGGATGGGCCTTTGGCCTGATCCAACGTTGGCATCTCTTATGTTCTTATGTTCTTATGTTCTTATGTTCTTAATGTTTATCAGATGTCAATGCTATTGTATAGTACTGAAATTGTTAAAATCACTAAAAATTAAAAAGTTTTAGAATTAATTGAAAGTAAATACAAATATATACTCAAGAGTTAACATACCTACCAGGGAAGATATTAGCAAGATATGTATTTTATCATTAAAACCAGGCTTTCAAACCAGAGGATAAGAGGTCAATATTATTAAAAATTAAGGATCTGAGGAGCACATTGGATTTGTGTGCCTAATTTTTGGCCCAGGTAAATCACTCAAAAGTGTTACAGCTAAACATAGGGCTGTTAAACCTCTAGGTAAACAAGCATAACAAAGAAAAAAATCAATGCATTTACAACAGATGTGTTCAACCTTTCTGACCTAGAACCCTACTTGAAACACTGTCTTCTGATACTGCTTTCAAAGAACTAATTCAGGTAAGTGACCAGGTGGTAGCATGGCACCCACAGAGCACATGACAGGAAGTCATGTGACAAAAACAGGAGGACCCAGCTTCTGAACCTTCAGTGCTGACTGACCTCATCTCACCATCTCTTTTTGATGTCATATAACGAGAGGGAGGAGGCACCATGTCTATGTATTCAAATTCCCATCACTCCTGTATCCCCTGCTGGCACTCAGTGGGGCAGCAGGGTGGTGGTGGTGAGGAAAAATAGCACCATAAAACTATGTGACATAATTTCTGGATGAGGAAATTGAAGCGAAGTCACTATGTTGCACAATGTGATGACATCACTTCTGATTTTTTGGCTGAAAATGATGTTGCAGTATCACAGGACACAATTCCCCCTTGTCTCTTTGCCTTCTGATCCTCCCATCAGTTGCCAGCCAAGGGCTAACAACCCTATCTATGACACACCTGAGGGTCCCAGTCTTTTGGTTGAAGATGATTGGTTTAGAACAATATAATATTGAGCAGCAACTAAATATAACTTGACACACATGGTGAAGGCTAAAGCTACTACACATGCATCCTACTGTAGATACACACGCTATACCTGGAGAACACAGAACTACCAGCATACATAAAGGCAAAGAGTGCATCAGTAGCTTCTTGATCCTTACGTGTTAGGCATTATTTGTGAATTACTATAGCTGTTCACTGTGCCCAATAGTGACCTGAGCTTCAAAAAGCCTTTCTATAAATGCTGTGGGAGAAAGGCTGTGTCTTTATTTCCATCCCGTACAGTGTCAAGAGCATCAAAGGCTTGATGTAAATAAAAAGAACAATAAATAATAATCTCCCAGAGCTAAGCTGTGACAGCAGCCACACTCTGAATCACTGTATTCCTTAACATGGTTTGACATGTTAATTAGTTCTGAGTGGGCTCATTTTCTTGCAAGGGAAACAGCTATTACAATGAAATGGAATATGCCATATGCCTTTCACTGCATCCATGTCTCCTAACTGAAGGTCAGTTCTTTTACAGAAAAATCTTCTTAAATGAGATTTATGCTTCCAACAGAGCTGAATAAAAAGGGGCATTTTTGCACTGGGAGCACATCCAATCTAAATGGCCTTTTTTAAAAAAAACAACAACAAAACATTTTATTTTTTTATTCAATGCAACCATATTTATATTACTACAAATATTACACATATGATTAATTACTTATACATTTAAGTATAATCAGGGCTTTTTTTCCACATTGAGAATCCCTTTAACTGAAAGTTTTATAAACAGTTTGAACAGTGAATGCAAATGCAAGATTGTCATCATAACTAAATACAATAGAAAGGTAAATGATAATACAGTAAACCACAATGAAATATTTGTTAATCAACTATGTTCCCGTATGTGTTAGCGTTCTATAAGGGTAAAATGAGAGCTCAGACCATAAGTAGTAAAGAGTTAGAGACGAAGCCAGTCTGCATAGTGAGGATTAGGAGGTACAAGGAGTGGACCCGCGATACTTGTGGGGGGGTGGGGGGTGGGGAGGGAGGCAGAGCTCCAAACGGAGCTCCAAAGTCAGAAGGCGGAGGAGGAAGCAGCAGGAGGAGGTAAGTCCCCCCCCATCCTGCCGGTTCCTCCCCCGTTCCCCCCTGCTCGATCTCCCCCCTCTGGCCTTCCCCCTCCGGCTCCGAAGCCTCGCGGCTTTCCCCCCAAGCTCCGAAGCAAGGGCCAAGGTCGCAGAGCGTTCCCTGCGCATGCGCAGGGGATGCTCTGTGAGTTTCGGGGGGATTTAAACATCCCCCCGATGTTTTTTTCCAGATTTAGGATTTTTGTGCACACGTGGGGACTGCCCCACGTGCGCACAAACCTCTCCCTCCCCCCCCAGGTCCCCCCGATGTGCAGATTTAAGCATCCGCACACCAGGGGGCGACTTGAGAATTAGATATATAGATTATGTCATTTTCTACCATGTATTGAATAAGAGGAAACCATGTTTTGACGTGAGTGTGAGTTTGTGACTTTGTGAGTGCGTTCTGTATAGGTCTCAGCAATCCTGTCCATTACAAAGTGTTCCCAACACTTATTTCTCCATGTTCATATATCTGGCAGGTCGGGGGATTTCAACGAAGTCACCACAGTCAAACCGACTGTTGCTAGAAGGGTAGAAGTGAGCTTTGAAATACCTGTGTTTTGAGAGTCCCTGTCCATGAGGTGTAAAAGTATAGTGGCTGGATTTAGAGGAAGTCGTTGAGAATGATAAAAGGGTTGGAACACTTTCTCTATGAGGAAAGATTAAAGTGCTTAGGGCTCTTTAGCTTGGAGAAACAATGACTGAGGGGTGACATGATTGATGTTTATAAGATTATGCATGGGATTGAGCAGGTAGAGAAAGAGGTACTTTTCTCCCTTTCTCACAATACAAGAACTCATGGGCACTCAATGAAATTGCTGAGCGGTCGGGTTAGAATGGATAAAAGTAAGTACTTCTTCACCCAAAGAGTGATTAACACATGGAATTCACTGCCACAGGAAGTGGCGGCTGCTACAAGCATGGACGGCTTCAAAAGAGAATTAGATAAGCATATGGAGCAGAGGTCCATCAGTGGCTATTAGCCACAAAGTATAGATAGGGACTCTGGGGCAAGTGATGCTCTGTCTTCTTGATGCTTTGGGGGGGTCAACAGTGGGAGGGCTTCTAATGCCCACTGGTGGACCTCCCGATGGCATTGGTATTTCTGGCCACTGTGTGATACAGAGTGTTGGACTGGATGGGTCTTTGGCCTGATCCAACATTGGCGTCTCTTATGTTCTTATGAGATGTGATTTTAGCAATTTCGTCTTCCACTTGCTTCCAAAAGGAGTGTATCATGGGGCACGCCCACCAACAATGAAAAAAGTAACTGATTTCTCCACTTCCTTTCCAGCAAAGATGATTACATGTAGAGTGCATATGTCGCAATCTTGCAGGAGAAAGGTACCACTTTGTATGGAGCTTGAAGAATTGTAGCCTGATAGAAAAAATTCTGGATTTACAAGCGAGTCCCAGATTTCCATCCATTGTTGAGTGGTCAATTCTTTATGGAGGTCCTAGTGCCATGCAATTCTATTAGCCATTGGTTTGTCTTTTTCATCTTCCAGCAGGGCCTTGTAAAGGAGTGAAAGTTTTCCTTTGGATTGGTCAGGAGATTTGTCTAGAATGCGTTCAAATATAGTTTTGGGTCTGGAGAAAGTTCCCTGATCTGTGACCCAGTCTATCAAACTCTTGAGTTGATAAAATTTCAGCCAAAATATTTTAGAGTTGAGCAAGTCCTCAAAATGCGATTTGGGATGGAGATGTCCTCTTGGGGTGAGATCTTGTAGTCTGCAGATTCCAGCGTTGGTCCACTTCAGAAAGACTTCAGGTTCCAATCCTGGAATGAACCACATTTGATTGATGTAGGTGGACAGGGGAGAGACCGTTGGGGTCAGAGCTTTTCTATGCATGTCCCAAATTCTTAAGGTTGAATCTAAGAAAATATTTTGGGTTATGGTCTTGGGTCTATGTGCTTTAGGTGTCCAGACAGCTTCTTGGAGAGAGAAAGGACGTTCAGCTGATTGTTCAATGTGGCTCCAACCTGTAGATAGTGGTTGCTGAAGCATCCTTACTACATTTGTTAGAGCTGCTGCATGATAATACCGGCAGAGTAAGGGAATTCCCAATCCTCCCTTGTAACTGGTCTGGTGAGGTGACGGTGGTCCACTCTAGATTTCATCGAGTTCCATAAGAAATTGGTCAATGTATGTTGCCACTTAGTGAACTCCTTCTCCTCAATGAAGATGGGTATCGCTCGGAACAGATATAAGAAGCATGGGAGGATAAAGCTTTGAATCAGTTGTAATCTGTCTGCTAATGAGAGCTGATGTTCATTCCAGTCCCAGATTTTCCCTTGTATTTCTTTATGTGTCCTGTGAAAATTACAGTCCAATAGTTTATCCAAGTTGATGGGTATTTGGATTCCAAGGTGCCTCCACTCAGAGGTAATCCATTTGTAATTGAATTTACTTTGTATGTTCAGCCTAGTCTTCTTAGGAATCAAGATAGGGTATATTTCAGATTTGTTTGTGTTTAGCCGTAATCCTGAAACATTGCCGAACCTGGAGATGATATCAGCTATGACTGGCAGTGATTCCAGCGGGTCAGAGACATACAGGGCCATGTCATCTGCATACATCATTATTTTATGCTCTCTGCCATCTATGTTGACTCCTTTAAAAGTTTTATTGTTGCGTAAATCTTCAGCCAATGGCTCAATGGCAAGGGCAAAAATAAGTGGCGAGAGTGGGCATCCTTGCCTTGTTCCCCTCGAGGGAAAAAAAGAAAGCTGAATTTAGGCTGTTAATTCTCACTCTGGATCTGGAATTCCGGTAGAATGCCCTTAATGCCAATAAAAAAATTGGAGCCAAACCCCATGCATTCTAAAAGTGCCAACAAATACAAGATGTCTATGCAATCGAAGGCCTTCTCAAAGTCTAAGGCCAAAATCAAAGATTCCATCTTAGAGTGCCTTCCATGTAAGATTACATTTAGGGACCGTCTTATATTGTCTGTTATCTGTTTGTTAGGGATGAACCCCGTTTGGTCAGAGTTAATAAGTTCAGGGGCCACAATTTTAAGGCGATTCGCCAGAATCATTGAAAACAGTTTGGCATAGTTGTTAATTAAAGCTATGGGGCGATATGACGCAGGATCTGTCGGGTCCTTGTTTTTCTTGGGGATGAGTCTGACCAAGATGGTGGTAAGACACCTTTTTGTAGGGTCATATTGAACAAAGCAAGGAGATGATCGATTAAAGAAGAACAAAACATTTTATAAAATTCAGCCAGGAGTCCATATATCCATGGAGCCTTATTAATTTTTGTCTGTTTGATCGCATCCTCCACTTAAAGAAGAACAAAACATTTTATAAAATTCAGCCGGGAGTCCATATATCCATGGAGCCTTATTAATTTTTGTCTGTTTGATCGCATCCTCCACTTCCTTGCATGTTATTGGGCTATCCAAGGCGGTGGTTTGAGCTTTGGATAAAGATTTCAGTGATGTAAGCGAAAATCCCCCCCAACCTCTAGAGCGATTGGAATCGTGCTGAGAGAGGGATGCCTCTCTGACACATTTACATAAGTGGAGGGGGGAGAGAGGGAGGTGACTGTAAACGGATACTTTGTAAGGACTTTGTAAGTATATAAGCCTGTTGTGGGAGATATCCATGAACATTTAAGCAATTAAACAGCATATAAGCGATTTTCAGAGCCGGGGAGAAAACTATTTTATATTGAAAATAAAGTGTTAAAATGGTGGACACTCCAAAAAAGTCAGCGAAAACAACTCCGAGAAGAAGGGAAGTGAACATTATAGAACTCATAGCGGAAGCCACCAAGCCGATTCTGGAGATACTTTTTGGTATTAACCATTAGCTTGCCAAGATAAATCAACAACTCGTGTCCCGGCAGCTGCAGTTGGCAACAATAGCAGAAAAAATGGAACAGAGGGCTGTCAAAGCAAAAGTGATGGACACTAAAACTAACAGCAATCTCAAAGAGACAAGGAGGAAAAGCATGAGAGAAACAGAAAAGATTTACAAGGACTTAACTTCTTCTTTGCAGGTGTTTTTAGAAAGTGTCATCTTAAACCCAGCTGATAGAAAATAATTTGAATCTGCCCTCAAGATCGAGAAGCCTTTGAGATGCCACTGGGCCCCGAGGATGAGACCAAAGAGGAAGAGGCTCAAGATTGGCGGTTTTATCCCTTTGGAGACGGAGGAAGACTGGGTTTCAGAATTTCAAGTGAACGTCTAAGAAGCCATCAAGATTTTAGAGAGAATTAGCATAGATGTAAAGGTGGAAGGACTCTGAAAATTGCCTTTACGAAGCGAGCTGGAGGAGATGCTCTGGAAATCTTCTCATAACAAGTAAAAAACTAACACATAAGCTTAGTAAGACAGGATCTCACAAAGTATATTGTTTATTAACAGCTTTTTTATTACTAACTATAGTTTAACAGGGTAATGATCTCCTATGGGTTACTTTCCTTTCTCCCTAGTTGTAGTTCCCCCTCCTTTTTTTTCTTTGTAGTTTGTGTAGTATTATAAAAAAATTAAAAAATCCCCTCCGGGGGCTTTAAAAAATGTAAGCAAGTCCAGATATGCTTTTATAGAGTCCAGTTTCGGGGATGATGATTGGTATAGCTCTTCATAGAATTTCGTGAAGGTTTTCGCAATGGCCCTCGAGGTGGTTTGACTTTCTTTTGCTGAAGATTTTTGGAACCGATTATTGTTTTCCTTTTTTTAAATCCTTTACCCTACAGGCCAGCAAACACATGTTTTTTGCTGATTTGTGCCAACATTTTTGCTTTAGTATCAGCAAGTTCTGTTGGACTGAATTGATTTCTAGTGAATCAAGGACGTTCCATTTTGCTTGTACCTTGAGATATGCCAAGTTCTTTCCAGTCCTTTCATGTTCCTGTTCCAAGTTAATAATGTTGTTCAAGGTGTCCATTCTCAATTTTTGTGTTTCTCGTTTCAGATGTGTGGTTGCTGAGATGATGGAGCCTCTCATGACTGTTTTCAGTGTGTCCCACTGAATAGCAGGGTCCGTTTCAGTGTCCTTATGTGTTTCCAAGAATTTTAGGGTATCTTTATTTAATTTTTCTGTAATTGAAGCATGCAATAAAATGGAGGTGTCCAAGGACCATTGCCTGTCTGCTGTTTCTTCCGTAAAATCTTGGATGTGGCAATCCAGCCATGCATGGTTGGACAGATGCCTGGGGCTGATGTTAGCTGATTGTAGGTGAGGCGTTAATGAAGAAGAGATCAAAATAAAATCAATTTGACCTATTCTCTATTAAACGCTGACTATAAAATCTTCGTGAATATATTAGCGGCAAGATTCAAAAAAGTATTAGCACAAACAATACATCAAGATCAAATGAGTTTCCTTCCTAGAAGACAAATAAAAAATAACATAAGAACTATTATTAATGTTCTAGAGTATTATGAAATACATCCAGAAAAACACCAAGCACTGGTATTCATTGATGCGGAAAAGGCATTTGACAACATTTCATGGGAATATATGATCCAGAAGTTGAGAGTATGGGACTGTGGTAATAACTTTCTCTCAATGATATCAACAATATATAAAGAACAACAAGCCAAAATGATAATTAACGGAGAATTGACAGAAAATATAGCAATACAAAAGGGAACTAGACAGGGGTGCCTCTTATCTCCATTATTGTTTATATTCATCTTAGAAACGTTAAATGACCTAGTAAGAGAAAATAAGCAAATAAAAGGATTGAAAGTTAAAGATGAAGAGTTCAAACTTCAGGCATTTGTGGATGACCTAGTCTTTATCTTGGAAGAACCAGAGACTTCGATGGCAACCTTGTTAGACACAATACAAAAATACGGAGAAGTAGCAGGATTTAAATTGAATAAATCCCCCCCCCCCCACAAAGATAATGACTAAGAACTGTACACAGGAAGAGAAAGATGAGATCTTCAAGATCGCAAAGTTGGAAGTTACTAATAAAGTTGTCTACTTAGGTATTCAGATGACTAACAGAAACAGTGGATTAATGGAAAATAATTATAAAAAATTACTGGAAGAAATCAAGAGAGATCTTTTAAAATGGAAAGATATACAACTATCACTACTGGGGTGAATAGCCACTATAAAAATGAACATTTTACCATGCTTCCTCTTTCTTGCACAAAACATACCAATATTAAAGACATTTTTTTTATGGACTTGGATAAAATATTGAGACAATTTATATGGTATCCCAAAAAACCAAGAATCAGATGGAAATACTTACAAGGAAAAAAAGAAAGAGGGGGCATGGGACTTCCTAATTGGGAAGTTTATTATCAAGCCTCAACCTTAACTTAGATTAAAAGATGGATAAAATTAGAAGATAGGAGAACCCTAAATCTAGAAGGGCATGATCTTAAAATGGGTTGGCATGCCTATATTTGGTATAATAAAGATAAAGTCCACTCAAATTTTCATCAGCATATAATAATGGGAGCATTGATAAAATACTGGCAGAATTTGAAAGAAAAATACTATAAGAAAATACCAAGGTGGGTCTCCCCACTTGAAGCATTTATTAAACCAACTCTTTTGACTAAAGACAAGATAGAAACATACGAGTACTTATTAGATAAAAAAAGAGAAGATTAAAAACCTGGACACAGCAAGTATACATTTAACATGGTGGGAATATACACAATTTAAATCTATATATAGTAAAGATATTCTGAGCGTCTTCAAGAAGATTCTCTGAATGAAAATGTTGTTAACAAGTACTGTGTATCGTTGTGGGAACTGTGCAATATACTTAACAAAAGTGCAATAAATGCAGTGCAATAAATTGAATTAAAGAATCAACTGTATAATTAATTAGCTTTGATCTTAAGTATATGAAATGTGTTTAAATTATTAAGTTTAGTCTGTCTTCAAGAAGATTGTCTGAGTGAAAAGCTGTTGTTAAGAAAAACTGTGTAGCAGTGTGGGAACTGTGCAATATACTTAACAAAAGTGCAATTAATTCAGTGCAATAGATTGGATTAATAAATCAACTGTATAATTAATCAACTTAAATCTTAAGTAAATGAAATGTGTTTAAATTTATAAGTAAGTAATTGATGTTGCTTATAAAAACAGTTTTGTGAAAAACACTGATCAAGCCTGTAAGAATAAGAGCAGAATGAAACTCAAATCAGGCAAGTAAAACAAGTGCAGTATGATTCTCTAGCACTGGTACAACTCTTTAAAAAGTGTAAGGCTTGCTTTCAGCAGTAATTAATTAAGTAAAATTGATTAACTAAACAGATACAAAAGGCAATCAGGTAAAGACAATCAATATACAGTCTGATAAAAGCTTAAGTTGTAAAAATGTTTTTAAAATATGTACATTGTCAGGAGAACTATATTAAAATTCTTTCAAGTAAACAACTGTGTAAAGAGAGTCACCTAAAGTAGTAACATTACCATCACTCCCTGCATTGCTTCCCTCCCCCTTTAGAAGGAGAGTGTATCTTAAGAAAGTGAGTTATCTACTATAGAATAGGAAAACTCTTCACAGTTTAGCTAAGTATAACAATAAAAACAACTTAAAGAGCTAATGGTTGTTTGATATATGCAGAATACGTAGAGCTGTGCAACGTTTTTAAGTGCCTTCTAATGAACTGTGGATTGGCTTTGGAAAGACCTCCCCACTCCTTAAAAAGCGAGGATCCAAAAGCGATCTCAACACTCAAGGGCTAAACTGTAACCCCCTCCCCTCCCTTAGCTAATCACAGGTATTTAAGTAGAACCCATTAGAATAAGAATGCAAATAGGTCAGTTACGTAAAAATCAACATCACCAAAGGCTAAATTGCATGCACTATCAATGGATCTTTAAGACTTCCCGCCTGTTTGAAGTGGTAAATTGCCCATAGCTGCCAACAATGAGGACGATTCAAGGGGGAAGACTTTGTTGCTTCTTGGAGATCTCAGTAATTCATGGTGCCGTTTATTAGATTGTCCGCTAGTGTCCATAGGCTCCGAGATTCGCAGAATTTCCAGGAGTTCCAGTCCTGTGTCTTCATCGATTGCATGTAGAGTAAGCCTCCCGACGCCAGCCATCTATAGCGAATGTTAGCTTGTTGAAGGCGGGAAGTTATCGACTTCAAGGATTTGAGAATTTTTATGGATTCTTGAGGCACATCGGGGTAGACTTGTATTTAGCAATCTTTATACATTAGGTAGCCTTTATCAGCAGCTTCTTTTAAAATACGTTGTCTGGTTCTCCCATCTGCAAACTGAACCAATATATCTCTTGCCCCCCAGCATTTCGGATTAGCCACAGGACCTATACGGTATGCCTTTAAGATGGCCGGTGCCACCCCGTTTTCTAATTGAAATACAAAGGCTAGCCAAGTTGCCACAAAGCAAATTAGATCTGCATTTTCTTCCTCCCCTTCCGGGATCCCTCGAAATTTCACGTTCAGCTGTCTCATTTGTGCCTCAAGGGTGAGAAGATGTTATCTGAAATTTGTTTCTCATGTTTGGAGTTCCTGAACGTCGTTTTTTAGGCCCATGTTAAGGGCTGAATCTGCTGTATTGGACGTTTTAACCAGCATGGTTTGAATTTCAGTTGATTGTTCACGAACTAGTTTGATAGAGAGTAGAATATTTTCGGTAAGTCTCTTTTCCATTCTTTCTAGCAGGAGAGGGAGGTCTTGCCTGTCAGTAGAGGCTTCCAGCGATTTAGATAGAGACGGGTCAGCGGCCATTTTAGATGATTCTGCGCCAAATTTTCCCCGTTCTGCTGTGTTATTTCTCGGGCTAAAAAAGTTTTGAGCGAGCTTTGTGGATATTTTAGTTGAGAGGGTTTTAGGACCATAGTTCTTACCCGTTCCTTGTCAGTCTGGGGTCTTGATTTGGGTCTTTAGTAGTGCATTAAGAGAGGGGAGAGACGGAGCTCACAGATTAAGCGACTGCCATACTCCTTGGCGTCGTCACGCTCCCTTAAATGGCCATTTTTTATGTGCTTATGTATCTTTCTGTATTTTAGAGTTTTATTCTGCCCTTTCTCCAGGGACCATGGGGCAGTATATATGGACAGTAGCTCCTCCCACATTTTATTCTTATAACAGCCTGTCATGACCCCAGGGGGTCTCCACCTTCTGCCGCCACCACCCTGGACTTCGGTCCCTAGAGAAGGCCCAGGGTACCTTCCCAAGCCCCTTCAAATTGCCCCTTTGTAGCCAACAAACATAAGCATGATGACCAAGGCAGAGAAACTTAACAATGGTTTATTAAGAACAATACTGGGGCAAGGCAAATAAGGCAAGGTGCTTTAAAAAGGTATAACAGTGTTTAAAAGGCAAAATAAACAGAATCTTAACGCGACTACCTCGTCACTTAACTAGTTACTACTTAAGGCCTACATCCTTCTTACCAGGCGTCCTGACTAACACGCTGAGCCAAATGGGGGATCTTTCTCTTCCCCAGACCAGCCTGTCCCCTCACTGAGACCAGGCCACAGAGAGATGAAAGAACACTCTTTTCTACAGTTAGCACTCAGCTCTTTTTGTAGCAGGAACTCCTTTGCATATTAGGCGACACACCCCTAATGTAGCCAATCCTCCAAGAGCTTACAGTAGCCCCTGTAAGAAGAGCTCTGTAAGCTCTCAGAGGATTGGCTACATTAGGGGTATGTTGCCTAATATGCAAAGGAGTTCCTGCTACAAAAAGAGCCCTGCGAGACTCCTCACAAGTATGTAGCAATCTCTTCACAGAATCTCTGTACTCTGATTGGCTATAGCCCATTGCTAAGCCTTATGGGGATTGTAGGCTGTCTGCTTCCACTGCCATTCAGGTCTCTTCTGGGACTAGGGTTCCCAAGTACTTACCGCGATCCGGCGGGGAAAACATGCTCCCCTGCTGGACCATTCCTCCCTGTAACGCACCATGCTGTCGCCAGGAAGTGATGCTGGGTGACTCTCTGGCAATGGGGCTGAGAACTCGATGGTACCATCGAGTTTCCAGCCCCATTGCTAGAGCATTGTCTGGCATCACTTCCTGGTGATGGCATGGTGTGGCGCATCTGTGGTCCCCGCAGAAATGATCCTGCGAAGACGTCTGTGTCCCCTGCCGAATCACGGTAAGTACTTGGGAAGCCTGCCTGGGACAGGCCCTGCTCCCAGTCCTGCACAGATCATGACATAGCCCTATGAGGTAAATTGGGCTAAGAGACCCACCGTCACCCAAGTATGCTTTGTGGCAAAGCGGGATTAGAACTTGGGTGTCCCTGGTCTTTGTTGAACATGTTAATCACTACATCACTCTGGCTCTCCACATGGTATTCCATTGTGCTTTATTGAGTCATTTTCTAAAATGCCTTTATCTAGGTTGCTTATTCGCCACATCCTGGTTTAACACACTTTTTGAAGATGTTTCAAGGGGTAAACAAAATAAAATAAAATAGTAGGAGCTCCTTAATGCGCAAATGCATCTCTTTCATTTATTTATAAAATGTAAATTCCATTTTGTCTACTGAAGATAAAGCTATGATGTACTGTACTAGTAATAAAACATCAAACAATAGAAATCCCTAGGCAGGCAGTAGGTTTGAACTATAGGGCTCCTGAAAGTGCAGGAAACAGATTGAGATGACTCATGTTGCAGAGAAAGATAACATGCTGTCAGTGTAGCTTTAAGAAGAGTCAAAGATTTCTCACAGAACAGTTATCATCTTTATGAAGCTACAATTCCCAGGATTCACTGAAACTTAGAACAGTACTAGGCCAATGTATAGTTTATATGTGGCCACTGGATCATTGGAAAAGGGGCTTATATAGTAATGTGACAAAGAACTAATAAGGCCATCATCCTTCCTCTGTCTTCCCCATACTATCGCACCACACAAAGGCGGTAACCACAATTAGCCGGTAACCTTTCATGTGCTTTTTCTTATACTAGGATCTCTGCCCTGAAGAGATGACAAACTAGCTTGTGCTGAGCTGGAAAAAAATTAAAACTGGGTGTAGCAACAAAGAGAACACCTAGCAGACCACGAAACCAAAAAAGAGAGGAGGAAAAGCCATGAGAAATGCTTGAGCACACTCATTGAGGTTGCCACACTGTATTAAAATCTTGGGTGTTCTCTCTCCCTCTGGGAAGGGAGGAGGCCTTGGGTGGAGGCACCCTTCTGGGAGTGGAAATGACCCACAACTATCTGGTAGTCAAGGAGAGAGAAGAAATGACATGGTGAAGAATATTGTTGATATTTCAACAATAAGGACAACAAGGACATTTTGTTTAAAGTGATTGCATAATGGCACTCTCTTATAAACAGATGTTCACACAATATATATTTTATTGTATTTAGCCATAGGCCATTACAAACCACAGAGAGAGAAGAGCACATGGTGAAGAATATTGTTGATATTTCAACAATAAGGACAACAAGGACATTTTGTTCATGCAGGCTTGCTGGCCTGAATAGGTGTCAGCTTGATGCAAACAGGTAAAAATGTATTCAGGAGGAAGTATTCAGAATCTGGTGGGAGATCCGGGAACTCAGCTGTGAAACAAATCCAGAGTCCAGTGGACTACTTCAGACTACCTGGATCTATCAGCTGTGAATAATCACACTTGCCATTCAAAGAAGGGCTCACCAAATTTGGCTGTAGATTCTACCTACCTAGTTATTAAGTCATAGAATCACAGAGTTGAAAGGGGCCATACAGGCCATCTAGTCCAACTCCCTGCTCAATGTAAGATCAGCCTAGAGCATACTTGACAAGTGTTCTTCCAGTCAACCACTTGAAGACTGCCAGCGAGGGGGAGCTAACCACCTTCCCAGGCAGCTGATTCCACTGTTGAACTACTCTTACTGTAAAAATTTTGTTCCCAACATCCAGCCACTACCTTTTCACCCTAAATTTAACCCCATTATTGCAAGTCCTATCCTCTGCTACCAACAGGAACAGCTCTCTGCCCTCCTTTCTGCCTTTCAAATACTTGAAGAGAGCAATTATGTTCCCCCTCAAGCTCCTCGTCTCCAGACTGAACATTCCCAAGTCCCTCAGCCTTTCCTCACAGGGCCGGCCCGAGGTTGTCCTGCGCTCTAGGCGAGTGCAGATGCCAACCTCCCGACGAGGCCTGGAGATGGGAGGAAGGGAGAGCCGGCCGGAGGAGAGGTGGTGCTGAGGGAAGCCCCTCCCCTGGACTGCTGGGGACCGCGTGCAGGTGTGGGGGGGGCGCTGGCGGCACCCTGCAGAGGCCTGTTGGGGAGCTGGGGAGGGGGAGAGACCCACTGCTTGCCTGGCCCCCTGCCCTCGCGCGAGCGGCTCAGTCAGCCCGCCAGCCCGTCCACCTGCCTGAGGAAGGCGAAGGGGGAGCGGCCTGGGGGATGAGCGGGAAGGAAAGAGGCAAGCAGCGGGAGCCACAGCAGCCTCGGAGCTCTGCTGGGGTGGGGAAGAGAGCCGAGCCGGGCTCCCCCCCACCTCTCAAGGCACGCCCTCTCGACGGGGGGGAGGGGAGGAGGAGAAGCTCTCCTCTGCAGAGGCCCGCTGGGGAGGGGGAGAGACCCACCGCTTGCCTGGCCCCCCCACCCCCGGTGGCTTCAGCAAGGCTGAGAAAGGCGGCAGCGGTGGTGGGGAGGAAAGCGCCGCGCCCTACCCTGTGCCCACACTGGTCAGGCGTGCTGGCAGCCGCCCCTGCCTCCACCTCCGCCTCCGCCCTTTCGCTTGCTCCTCCGCCACAGTGCCACCCACGCTGCTGGCAGAGCTCCTCCCAGCCCCAGCGCTCCTCCCAGCTGCTGGCCAGGCACGCCGGCTGCCGCCCCGCCTCTCCTCCCACACCCATGGGGGCTTTTGGGGGCGGGTGGGGGCAGGGCAGTTGGTGCCCTGGACGGGCCCTGCGCCCTAGAGCAGACACTAGGGTGTGCCCTAGGCCACACACTAGCTGGCCTAGTGATAGAGCCGGCCCTGCATCCTCATCATCGGCTCCATTCTGTCCACATCCTTTTGGAAGTCAGGCCTCCAGTAGTTACACACAGTACTCCAGGTGTGGCCCGACCAATGCAGTGTACAGCGGGACTTTGACATTTTGTGATTTGGGTGTTATGCCTCTGTTCATACACCCCAAGACTGCATTAGACTTTTGTGCTGCTGCATCACACAGACTGCTCATATTTAGCTTTCAATCCACCCGTACCCAGGGTCATGTTCACACACACTACTACCCAGAAGAGTATCCCCCATCCAGTAGGTATGCTTCTTATTTTTTATTACCTGCGCTTATCCTTGTTGAACTGGATTTTGTTCACTTCCATCCACTTTTCCAGTGTGTTCAGATCTTGTTAAATTCTATCTTTATCTTCCAGGGTGTTCACGACTCCTCCCAATTTGGTGTCATCTGCACATTTAATTAGTAGTTCCTCTACCTCATCACCCAATGTCTAATGCTAACAAATGAGACTATGCCAATGTTTAATTTGTACAACAAACTGCTGAATCTTATATTTCACCAAAGTTGCCACTAATCACAAACATTGTAGGGTTTAAGAAAATATTTACCTATCGCTTGCAGTTTATGCTTGGGTTACTTGATTGGGTTCTGACTCTGCAAGGCAAAAGGCATCAGGAGAGCTTGGCTAGCAGTAGCAACGGTTCAAGTGATTAATCAGCCAGCCATGTAGTTGTATTCCCTGTTTTCCCTGCTTGTACATGGGGTTATACTGGCATGACATTCTACCAAGACTGTGGTGAAGTTCTGCCAGTGTATCTCTACAAATGGGCCCCACATTCTCCACTGAGCATGCTTACCCTGTGGAAATGTTTGCACTTATGCCAGCATAATGCTACAGCAGTGCCAGGGACTTGAACTGAAGGGGCTTAAGATGCTAAGTTCTACTCTTACTCAGTAGCACATCCCCAACACTGTCCTTTTCAGTAGGGTTGCCAGGTCCCTTTGGGGGGCATTACTGGAGGGGGTTGGGGAGTGGCGGCCCCCCCCTCTCCCCACGGCATTTAAAGGTCTCTTTAAACGCTGCAGGGGGGGAGGTTGTGCAAGTTTGGGGCTTGGAGCACAGCTGTGCAGCCCCTGCCCCTCCCTAGCAATGTTTAAGGGAAGCTGGGTGGTCCCTCTTGGGGGCAGGGCTTCCCCCCGCTGGCCAGCTGGCTGGCAGCAGGAAAGAGCCCCCCAAAATCAGGAACTCCCCACAGAACCGGGAGGTCTGGCAACCCTACTTTACAGTAGCACAGCATCAGAAGGATGCTATGCCAGCATATCTCCCTGTTTTCCTGGTATATCTCCATATTACAACTATATGAGACTTAGTTATAAGAAATATAAAATGTTACCACTAAAAATGCTCTCAAAATACATTGGGTAATTCTTGCCATTTAATGCTGAATGTTTCCCAGATCAGGCCCTTGAAACTTAAGGTGACCGTGACTCTCTCCCTCACTTAAATCTCCCCTACAGTAACATGTATACATTTTGAGGTAAGTCTTCAGCTGCCTCACAAAGTTCATAACATTTCTCCACAGGATTATGTTTAACAGCTTCTAAACACAGGAAATATGTTGATGGATCACTAAACATTAATGAGAAATCTTGTCAGCTGCTAAGAGGAAGCTGCCTGTCACATGGTAAATTAATTTTACTGAAAAATACACGCAAATATCTGTCTCCTCCTTTAGCTGCGGTTCCGTTCTTATATGTGATGACATTTTGAGATGGAATCATTGCATTGGCATGAAAGTATCTGTCAAAACAGCTTTATTTATGAAGTTTACCTAACCAGTTAGGCATTGAATGTTGTTGAAGCTCACCTTGGGGACCTACAATCATTGTCTGAGCCAAGTTTTCATCTTACCTTCAGGCTCAGATAATTTCATTTGATTTGTTTTAGTATGTAATGATATACGAAGCTGATCATTTAGAAACATAAAGAGATATAAAACAAAGGCTGTAAACCTGATACACTTCAGGATTATTCTTTCAAACAGAATGGATAAATTAAGATAATTACAACATTTTAAAAATCATTTCAATGTCTGCCTTGAAATTTAATGAGTTAAAACAGTCCAACAAGAATGAAACAAAACTATTCTAATTATATTTAACCTTGAATAAATGCCTCATAAGACTTTCTTAACTCCCTTGCTTCATAATAAAGATGTAGGATGCCTAATGTAAGATTTCATGATTAAAATAATTCTTCCAGAGGGTGCAATAAATTTTGTACAAGCCTAGGCATCTCAATTATTGAGACAGAACCACTCCCAAAGGCAAACCTGGATGAGTTTCTGCATTATACTGGAGGGAAGACTACTAAGAAGACTACTAAAAAATTGATTTCTAGAATTTTAGTTACTTTGTAATGAATTTTGTGCCTTTATTCTTTTTTCAGATAGAGGGTTATACTGCTCAGTCATTATCCAGACATTTCAAAGTATGAAATCCTATTGTTCGAAATTCCTCTTTGAAACCTAACCTGCTAAATTGAACACAGCACTCTCAAAATAACAGTTATGTATTGTAGTTTCCAGTTCAATAGACCCTGCAAAAATATTCATATCAATATAAAGTCTTGAGGAAAAGATAAAAAGGAATAATTCAAATACTTTTGTATTGGAACCATCAGTTTTCTTTTTCTTACAGCCTTTTTCTGGATAACTTTACCAAAAGAGAGGAACAAATTTAAAGTTCTCTAGGATCTGCAGCCTGGTTCAGATATCATGGCCAAACCATGATTCAGCTGTTGGGGTTATTGCTCAAATTTACACACTACCTTTACCTGCTTCCCTTTCCTTCTCCTCTCATACATTCCAGTCACACACACACACACAAAAACCCCTTTATTGGCATGAAAGCACAAAACATCATTTAAATATGGGAAAATACTAAGATGCATCAGTCACACTCGGCTATTCAAGCCTCGTCTTCTGATTGCATAATATAAAAATTTTGCAACAGCCTCCATTATTTCGCAATTAGAATTAAACAGAAGAAAGTGAACAATTGAGTCATCAGAGTGCCAGCTCTTACCCTCTAGAAATGGTGTAATAAAACGAGATCGGATATCCCTATAGAGGGGACAATGAAGTATGGTGTGTGCAGTGGATTCTATATCTTTTGGAGAGCAAGGACAAAGTCTGTCTATATATGGTATCTGGCGTTACCTCCCTAAAAGCATCTCTGATGGCAGAACATTAAAGCATACAAGCATGTATACTCTGCGATGATGTGGGGCTGGCATTCCAGTCTCTTCCTCAACTTCCTAGTTTATTGAAGCCATAGTTTGCTGTGGTGATGGAATTGGTTGAAGTATGGTGGTTTCTGGAAACTGTAGTTTAGCTCAATCAAACACCATAGCAAACTATGTTTTCCAGAAACCACAGTTTACTTCCAAACCCTAATTAGAAAATGTGGTTTCAAATGGGTTTTCAGGTTCATTTAAGAGGCACAAGTCATACAAGGGTACAGCAAATAAAGATGACAAACTACAAACCAAAAGTGATTGCTGTAAGAAGTTCACACATTCATAGAACAGAGGAAAATTTACAGAAGCTATATTTATTTTCTTCTTTATTCCACAGGTGAATTTAGATGAAATTGACGAACATCTCGAGTTTTTGCAAGTTCGTTTCAGAATCTTTGTCAAAATTCCTATTTCAAAGAACAAGCAACATTTAAAACAGGGAAACCAGAAACCCGACTTCAGTCAATCAATTAATAAATATTTTTTTGAATTTTTATACATAGGGTGTCAAAGTGTTTTTTCTCACGTAACAATCCCATTTATGTCTGTATAAACCTTGTTATCTAGAAATAAATACAGTTAAGTCAGAATTATTAAAACATACAGTAAGTATTAAAGCAACCATTCAAAGTCTAAAGTCTCTTAAAACTTTCTAATGTGCAAATATGCATCTTACCGTACTGGCTATGAATAGCTCTACTAATCACAATACATATCTTCAAAGACGGACAGTGTCTTAGCTCCTAATGGTAAGTAAGCATTATATACAATTATTAAGTCACGTGACACAAAATCATTCCGAAACTACAGTACATGTTCAAGAGAGCTTTAAGAAGCCAACTTATCATTTTCATGTACCTAACTAAAGAGCACGATGCACTGTTTAAAGCAGTCTATATCGAACCAAAGAATCACATCCACTGAATTGAAACTTACATGATTTCAAAAGAGCTTTAACATAATAGAAAAGGCACATTAGGTAACATAATAGAAAAGGCACATTAGGTAACTAAAAATTTGTCATGCCCAGGTTCACTCTCCCAGGAAACATGCTAGGTCTAGATCCGCATTAAGACCTTTAGGTGCTACAGTCTGTAACCTAAAAATCCAGTGAGCCTCTCTCTGTAATAATATTTTTCGTGTGTCTACCAGATTGTATTGTTTAGACCAAACTGCTTCCAATACTACACATTTAAATTCGCTGTCTCCATGTCCAGACTCAATGAAATGCTGTACCATAGGTGCTGTAACACATCTATGTTTAATTTTGGACTTATGCTCCAGGACCCGAGTCCTGAGAGCACGGGAGGTCTGTCCTACATATTTTAACCCGCAAGGGCAGGTGATCAAATACACGATAGATCTCGACGTGCATGAAGTAAAGTGATCTGCAGACTTGTAAATGTTGGCCTCCAGGAAATTGATTACAGCTGTCTCCTCCATAAGCGAGCACGCAGCACATCTACCGCATTTAAAGTGCCCTTTTGGTAAATTAATTTCAGTAGTTTCCATCTTAAAGATATCCGCTCTAACTATGATGTCTTTTATATTTCTAGTTCTTCTAAACCCTATACGGGGTGGTAATTGACATGAAGGAATATCATTTAAGATGTGCCAATGCTTTAGTACAGTCTTTTTAATGGCATTTGCTTTTATGGTGTAATCTATTGCCCAGTTGAGTTGGTCCGTCCTTCTATTCTCCCTTTTGGGCTCAAATAGCTCTCTACGGTCTCTGCGGTCTGCTCTATATTTAGCATTGTTTATTACCCAACTCGGGTATCCCCTAGCCTCAAAAATTCTGGACAATCTCTCTGTTTCCTCCTCATAATCTGAGCGCCTAGTGGAATTTCTTTTTGCTCTGAGAAATTGTCCATACGGTAGATTGATCTTTAAGTGCCTGACATGGAAGGATCCAAAATGTAGCAAGGATCCCCTATCTGTGACCTTGTGGTAAGGGCGAACTGCTATCTGGTTGTTCTGAATATAAACTACAGTGTCCAAAAATGGAACCTCAATTGGACTAGACATGTGGGAAAATTTAATGGATGGATGAACCGAGTTAATCCACTGGAAAAAAGGCAAAATTGAACTTATATCATTAATCACAAATATTAAATCATCTATATAGCGTTTGAAAAATAAAATGTTACCAAAATAAGGATTAGTATCACTGTTCATAATCCACTTATTCTCAAAAAATCCCATAAATAAACATGCAACACTAGGTGCTAAAGAATTCCCCATAGAAACCCCTTTAACCTGAAAATAAAAATCTGACCCAAAATGAAACAAACTCTTTTCAAAAATAATATCAATCAAATCTAAAAGAAAATGGGTAGGGGGATTTTTGTTTTGCCTTTTTCCCAGTGTCTGCAGTACATTTAATCTGGCCTCCTCATGAGGGATATTTGTGTACAGCGCATTCACATCCATTGTCAACAGTGTTGAACCCTCTGGAATGGACATCCCTTCTATCTGGGAAATAAAATCCCTTGTATCTTTAATGTAGGAGTCCAATTCACAAACAAAGGGTTGAAGAAAGGAATCAATATATTTGGATATGGGTTCTAAAATTGAATTAGAGCCAGAAACAATGGGTCTCCCGGGTGGGGGTGATCCCTGCTTATGAATTTTCGGGAGGATGTAAAATATTGGTACTCTGTAAAATTTCTTGTTAAGATATTCTGCAGTAGATGTAGATATGTAGTCAAATAAAACACCCTCGTTCCGCCCGCGATCGTGTTATCCAGACTCATTGTGCGCAAACGGCTCTCAGCACTCTCAGCCTCTTGCATCCAGGTGTCTAGAGTCCACGGGTCTCGGGTCCCCAAAACCGCGTTTCGGATTTCCGCGTTCAGACCCAACCTGTACTGCTTGGCGAACTCTGGGTCTGTCCAGGCCAGGATTTTGGCTGCCTGCCGATGGAATTCAGTGGAATACTCCTGAACCATTAACTTGCCTTGCTTGAACATCCGGAGGAACGTCTCCACTTTTTCGCCTGCCGTGCGGTCTTCGAATCGGGCTCGCAGTGCCCACATGAAGGCATCAACGCTCTCTAACTCCCTCGCTTCCAAGTTGTGGAGCGGGAAGGGTAGACAACACAGATATGGCAGCTAGCTGACAGACCTCAAGGTAGCTGTTTTATTACAAATGAACTTCAGGAACAGAATGGAAAGGGAAATTGCTACATTACAAGTTATTACATCACTTTGAACAAAAACCTCCCCAGGACTCAACAGGGATATTGGTTTCTTATCTCATTACATATGCTAACTCATTCAGTCCTCACATATGTATTCTCATACAGAGGGACTATATATCCTCTGTATTTTTGTGTGTTTCTTTTTCAGAAATAGTGTATTTGAGGAATACACAATATACACAATATTCCTTGATTGTAATACAAGAAATATTGGAATGTTGGCTGACATACACTACACCCATCTAAAAAAGGGGGGGGGGAAATGCTGTTAAGTGATCTCCACCCCTGAGAGGAGTGAATGGAGAAATTCACTTATTTTGACATATTTATTGCTTTACAACTGTTGACTATATAACCTTACCTTGTGATTTAGTTTGTCTTTGCATATCTTAAAACATCTTTATCATGCTGTGTGTTAATTTGCTGTTCAGCCTGTTTATAAATTTGAATGTTACCTTTCATTGCAGTGTATTTGAAAAAGGGTGCATGTACATGAAAGCTCATACCTTGAATAAAACTTTGTTGGTCTTAAAAGTGCCACTGGACTCTAAATTTGTTTTACTGCTTCAGACCAACACAGCTGACAACTAGGATCTATCCTATTTGTTAGGTTAGGCAGGGTTCTGACAGTGATTGTTCTTCTTCTGTTATACTTAACCCCAGGGGTCTTTTGGGGCCGGAGCCTGCCAGAGGGCCGCTCTGGCAGCCCAGGAGTCCTCAGTAATGGTGGTGGCGGCAAGCCCCACCCTTAGCTCCCCGCGCCGAAAGTGCTGTGGCTTGAGGAAGGCCGGAGAGCCCCGCTGCCGCATCCTCCGGGCCCACGCAGGAGCGCTGTGGCTCGGGGAATGCCAGGAGAGCCTCATCGCCATGTCCCCCGGGCCTGCGCAGGAGCACTGTGGCTCAGGGGAGGCCAGGAGAGTCCTGTCACTGCGTTCCCCAGGCTCGCACAGGAGCGCTGTGGCTCGGGGGAGGCAAGGAGAGCCCCATCGCTGCATCCCCTGGGCCCGCGCAGGAGTGCTGCAGCTCGGGGGACACCGGTGAGCCCCGTCACTGCATCCCCCAGGCCCGCGTAGGAGCACTGTGGCTTGGGGGACACCAGGAGCTCCTTCAAATCACTGCCAGCTTCTCCAGCCCCCACCAAAGTGGTAAGTAAGGGATCTGTGGGGGTGGCAGGGGCTTGATGGAGGTGGGTGGGAGAGCCTCCCTCCATCTCTCTGCCATCTTTCCCTCCTTTCCTTTCCTTTCCCTCCTTTTCTTTCTCTTTCTCTTTT
>NW_015166456.1:79065-120147 GCF_001447785.1 Gekko japonicus | reverse complement strand
TTCCCTTCTTCTTCTCTTCTCTCTTTCTTTCCCACCTTCTTCTCTTCTCTTTTTTCCTCCTTTCCCTCCTTCTTCCCTTCTCTCTCTTTCTTTCCATCCTTCTTTCCTTCTCTTTCTTTCCCTCTTTCCTTCCTTCTTTCCTTCTCTCTAATCTCTCTCTTTCCTTCCCTCTTTCCTCCTTCTGTGGCCCAACTCTAGTGAGAAGGGGTTTAAACTTTAAACCCATTCTCTCTTCGCTCCCCCCCAGGCCATCTGGGGAAGGGAAGGGGAGGCTTTTGAAGATGCCTCTCCCCCCTTTGCTTGCCCTTTTGACATCACTTCCGGTGATGTCAGGGGGCGTGGCATATGCTAATAGCCTAGTAGCTCATTCATATACCATATGCTAATGAGCTCCTACAGCTCTTTTTCTACGAAAAGACCACTGCTTAACCCCTAATGGTGGTTGTCCTATTTCACAAAAAAACCCACAAAAAACCAAGGTAGACTGCAAGAGGGTTTTTTTCCTCCCCTTAGTGCTGGTATGTTTTCTAAGTCTCAGCACAGGGTGACAGTCCAAGGCCAGGTCTACCAATATAGTAGACTGAGGTGGGTAGACCTGTTCTCCAGAGGCCAGGTCTACTGTCCAATATAGTGGAAAGGGTAGATAGACCTCTGGAGGCCAGGTCTACCAATATAGTGGAAAGGGGTGGGTAGACCTGTTCTCTAGAGGCCAAATTACCAATATAGTGGACTGGGATGAGTAGACCTATTCTCCAGAGGTCACAGGGCTCTTTTTCTGGGGGGATGCACCAGAACAGAGTTCCGGAACCTCTTCAACAAAATTATTTTAAAAATATTTAAAAGTTCATGAGTTTTCAGTATGCAGATTGAAAACTTTATTTCCCTCTTAGGAGATCCAGCACCTCTTTTTCCAAAAAAAGAAAGAAAGCGAGAGCCTTGGACAGGTCTACCAATATCGTGGAAAGGGGTGGGTAGACGTGTTATCCGGAGGACAGGTCTACCAATTGGGTGAAATGTGACTTGATTCTGTTTTCTCTTATAATTAAATTATTCTTAAAATATAGTTTAAGTATAATTTAAAAGAATTTATTCTGAGATTTTTACGAGTTTATGAAAGTAATCTTCTAAAAAACTAATTTATGTGGTAGTCAGATGTAGACTCTCTCACAGCTTTAATGCTTCTAGCTTTGTCCGCTCATGAGGTAGAATTTCTGCTCACAACACTGCAGAGCTTAGAAGGAACATTGGCTCCTGCTTATCCCATCTAGTTCCTGGACTGAGCTGAAAGACAAATTAGATCTTTGTGATGGGGTGGGAGAGACAGACTCTTAATATAATAACTAAATCCACACTACTTGGGGCTGTTCAGTCACACTTGGGAACAAATTTTTGGTGGGAAAACCTGCCTGATAAGTGGGGAAGTGTCAGGAGTCCATCATATTTGGTGGCAGAGGTGAGATTCAAAAAACCCAACCCACAACTAGTAAGTCCCACTACGAAAATAAATAATAAATCTTTTTGTGAGGAATTACAATAAAATTCCAGTCAGAAATGGCATCAAAACAAAAGACTAAAGAGGCACAGGGGGATAGTCAGGCAGAAGAAGTAATGGTTGGGGAGAATCCTAGGCAAAAGAAATAATGAGAATGCAAATAGAATTAGCGGGAATAGAAGCTAAAAGAGAGAGAGAGAGAGTGAAAATTGAAGCAGTGCAGCGATCTTCTAGGGGATGCAACAAGCTACTCTGCAGCTGCTGGCAAGCAACTGGGAGCTCATGAGGAATCTATTGCAGAACCTTGATCTAGTTGGAGAATACAACAGGTCACATAATCAGGTAGTATTTTTACTAGAAATGTTGCCTTGAATTGTGTGAGATGTACAAGGCCCAGGGAAATGAACATTTAGGCTAAGTAAACAAACAAAACACACCTATTTTCTTTTCCATCACAATTCATGAGCGCCAGAAACTTTAATCAAGATATTGTTGAAACATTTAGCGATGGATGCTCTCAGCCAAAGTAGATTTTGTTTCTTCAGTTAACACTTGTACATACAATGGAACACATTGTTTAATGCAGGCTATGAAACATAAAAGACACTCCCCCCCCCCGAATCCTGAATGGCGAGAGTGTTAAGAAACAGTAGTAGCTTCCAAGTGTAACACTGAAGTTGAAAAATTAAACAGCTACCTTTCAAATGCTGAAAACGATTTTCAGATTAAATGCCAGCAAACCATTAAGAGCTGCTTCTCGTGTTACTCTCCGGCACAGTTCTTAAGATGCTGTTAGGGAAGTAATCAGCACATAAACTATAAAATTATAATTTGACCCTTGTCAAATTAATGGGTGCACAACTCCAGAAATGTTTGATCTAGATCTGTTTAAGAATTACACTTGACTACTCCCAAGTCACAGAGACAACTCTTCAGGCTGCTTCTTATCATACAATTATGTTTAGATGGGTGGAACGTGCTAATCCATCAAGGGCAATCTGCTTGCAACATCAGGTTTCATACTGTTGAGGATCTGATTAGTTTGTCATAGTTGTAGGGGGGAGGGAAATTCCTATGGGGGGGTTAATGACTGAGTGTGTGAACCGCACTATCAATAGGCATCATAACTCTTCCTTAAGACACTTCCCTCCTCAAGGGACAACCTTGAAACCAGAGCTGTGCCAGCTTGCTATTGTAGATAACGGGATCGTATATTCCCAGGTGTGTGTGTGTGTGGGGGGGGGAATTGAATGCAAGTGCTATGTGGGATGGCTGCGAAGTGTGATTGGTCATTCTGGGGGGCCTGTTTGAACTGTCTATATCTCTGAATCTTTCCGCCTGTTCTGACATGGTACTGTTCTAGCCTGGATCATGATGATATCTCAATAAACAAATCACTGCCAAAGAGAGTGTTGTTGGGAGTCTCTTGTCCAGGAGTTTGACAAATCAGAACTCCCTTTCTCCCTTTGACTGTTGCACCATCACCATGATGGCTGATGAAGGCGAAGGCACAGGGATGGGCACTGGATCTGAACCTGAGCTCCTGGGCCCAGCCCCCAGACAAGAAAGAAGAGAAGCTGGCTGGACCCAAACCCAAGAAGCACTCAATGTACTGGAACATGGGGGCCAAGCCCAAAGATCACCGGAGTGGTTGTAACCAGTGGGACGACCCGGCGTGGCTCATGAGCACTCCCAGGTTTAGGGGCGTGAGAGTGTACGGGGAGCAGGAAGGCAGATGAGCCTCCTGCACCTTCCAAGATGATCCCAAACACCTGAAAGTGACGGAGGCACTGGGAGAGGGGACAAGCACCAAGAGAGGATTTGCGGAGCTCAAAGAGGAGCTGAAGGAGCTCAGGGAGGGACTCCTAACCCTCATTGAGAATCTCCGAGCAGTCATTAAAGAACTCATGGAACAGGGAGCCAAAGAGTCTGAAGAAGAGATGGATGAGGAGGAACAGCGTAGGCAGCCACCGGGACCCCCTCTTCTTCCTCCTGTGATGCTGGTTTCATCGGGAGTGACCCCAAGATGCCCTAGAGGCAACATTAGATGGTAATCCTGAGAAGCTAGCCTTCTTTGTGCTGCAAGTACGGATGTTCCTGAGAGAGTGGGGGTACACCTTTGCCTCTGATGAACACCGTGTGGACTAAGTGGGGTCGTGGCTGCGAGACTGGGCAGCTGACTTGTTTATGGGCCTATACAATGTCAGGGCCCCAGAACTGCGTAATGTGGATGCCTTCATGCAGGCATTGAGACGTCAATATGAAGACACCCCTAGAGCTGGAAAAGGCACAGACCCATCTCTGGGGACTGAGACAAGGAGGTAGATCAGTGCCAGAATACTCGGACAAGTTCAAGACCTACATGTCCAGACTACAAGGATGGCCCGAAGAGTTCTACCGGGTTGGGCTGAATACTATTATCTTGGAGAAGGCTCTGGCCCAAGACAACCCATTGACGCTCAGTGGCTAGATCCAGGTGGCCTGTGAGGCAGAAAACAGGTGCAACTTTGTGTGCCTGTACCAACACAAGTCCAGTGATTGAGAGCAATGAATGCAGCTGGGGTTGTGCCTGAGATGTGGGGCACCAGGGCACTTCACTGCAAACTGCCCAGGGAGTAAGAGCTCTGAGAAGGTGCACAAGGAAGAGGACAAGGAGAAGAGGCCCAAGACTCCAAGCAGCTGGCCCAAGGTGCCCAAGGCCCTGCAAGCATTGGTGAGAGGTGAAGTGTAGGGCACCTCCTCCAGTGAGGGCGATGTGCTCCAGCTGGTGGGAAAAGGCTGGGACCTGCTGTGAAGGGCGCCAGCCAGCAGGTCTGAAAGTCTCCAGCAAAGACTCGGTGAGACCTTCCTCCCCTCTCTTCTATTTGACTGTTACCATAATTAATCCTGAGGGGGGGACGCATATCAGGGTCAGAGCCCTAATTAACTTGGGATGCACCCGGGACTTAATCAGCCCAGCCATAGTCACGGGCTTGGGGGCCAAGTGCACAAGTTACAAGAGTCCATAGTCTTTTCCCAAATGGATGGGACACCAATGAGGGGGGAGGCCTGCCAGTACCGCACTGTCCACCTACTGGTGGGGATGGCCTCTCACTGGGAACTGCACTTCTTTGTGGTGATTCCCTCTGCAAAATTCTCTATGGTACTTGGGAGCCCGTGGCTCCAGGCCCACAATCCGTACATCCAATGGAGTACAGGGACATTAACCTTTCTAGACCCCTGATGCAAAGAGTGTCTCTGGAACCTGAAATGGGGGGAAGAACCTCACCCTGTGGCCAAGTGAGTGTGTCTGGCACGGGAAGAGTTAAATCAGATCCCACCTGAATACCGGGACTTGGCCAGGGTGTTTGAGGAGGAGGAGGTAGACAGACTACCTCCCCATTGTAAAACTGACTGTGCAATTGAAATATTACTGGGACATAAAATGCCCAAAGGGAAAATCTACTCCATGAGCTCAACCAAGAAAGAGGAACTGCGAAGGTTCATTGATAAAAACCTGGCCAGGGGTTTCAGACAGACAGCGGCTTCCCCATTTGCTGCACCAATGTTGTTTCACAAGAAGGATGGGGGGGTTCAGACTGTGCATGGACTATCAAGGGTTGAATGCGGTATCTATGTCAAATGCCTACCCTCTCCCCCTCATCAAAGACTTGCTAGCTGAGGCCTCACGGGGCTGGATCTTTACTAAATTAGATTTGTAGGATGCTTACTTCTGAGTGTGCATCAGGAGGGGGACAAGCACAAAACAGCATTCAATACCCCATTAGGACAGTTTGAATACCTAGTGATGCTGTTTGGTTTGGCCAGAGCACCTGGGGTGTTTATGAACCTGATCAATGAAGTGTTGCACAAGCACCTGTACAAGAGGGTCCTGGTTTATCTGGATGATATCTTGATTTATTCAAAAGATAGGGAGTCACATGTAAAGTTAGTGTGGGATGTCCAAGCTCTCTAAGTGCAAGTTCCATAGAGAAGAGCTGGACTTCCTTGGGTACTGCATCTCTGGGAAGGGACTGGGCATGGATCCAAAGAAAATCCAGGAGCCCCCACAGACCAACTACAGTCTTTCTTGGGGTTTGCCAATTTCTACCGCCTATTCATCCCCAATTTTGCCCAGGTCACCCTTCCCCTCACAGACCTCCTGAAAACTGCCAAAAACTGCCAAAAGCCGAGCAACTGCTTGCCCCGAGTGTCAGCAAGCATTTGAATGCTTAAATACTTTATTCACCTCAGAACCCATTTTGCGCTGCCGTGATGAGACTAAGCAATTTGTGGTGAAAGTGGATGCTTCAGATGTAGCAATGGGGTGGTGATCTTACAGAGGGGGGAGGACGGGAACCTGCACCCCTTGGCTTATGTGTCTAAAAAGTTCTTGAGCAGTGAACAGAACTGGGCGGTGTGGGATAAAGAGGCAGCCACCATCAAGCTGGCATTAATGACCTGGAAACATTGGCTAGAGGGGGCCAGGGTCCCTTTTGAGGTTTGGACTGATCACAAAAACCAGAGGCACTCAAAGCCCCTCGGCACCTAAACGCAAAACAGCTGAGGTGGGTGGAGTTTTTCACTTTCAAACACCTCCCAGAGAAGTTGAATTTTCTGGCTGACACCCTGTCCCACCTCCTGCAACATGCAAGCCAACGTGAGGAGGTGGTTGATACTGTGTTCATGCCCACCCAGTTGGGAGGGGTGGTGATGACACACAGCCAGGCGAAGGGGGAGTCTCCTTCGGAGGTGGAACCCTGGGCTGAGAAATTCAAGTCCACTCTGACTGATGCTGATAAAGTGGACATTGAGAAGGAGGAGACTTTGACGCAGTGAGAGGATGGCTTTTGGTACCGCCAAAATAAACTGTTTGTTCTGGAATCCTTGAGGAGGGAAATCTTTTCAATGGGGCATCACAACAGACTGGCTGGGCATTACAGATATTTAAAGACCCTAAACCTTATTCAAAGACAATTCTGGTGGTCCCGCATGAGGGGGGACATCTCTAAATATGTAGCCTCATGCCAGATGTGTTTAATGGGCAATAAATGGGTGGGACCCCAGACCACCCTGGTCCATCATATCTATGGGCTTTATCATGGACCTGCCCCCAAGCTGTGGGAAGACGGTAATCTGGGTGGTGGTTTACTCGTTTTTGAAGCAGGCACTCTTTGTTCCTTGCAAGCAAATGCCCACCACATGGAAGTCAGCCCAGCTGTTCATGCAACACATAATTAGACTCCATGTTTTGCCCCACAAAAACAATCTCGAACCAGGGCTTGCTGTTCGTGGTGGGATTTTGGAAGGAGTTGCTAAGATTATTGGGGTGGAGCAAGGACTAAGTAGTGCCTACCAATCTGAGACTGACGGGCAAATGGAACAGACAAATCAAGTGCTAGAGCAATTCTTGAGGTGCTTAATAAATCACCAGCAGGATGACTGGGTGGACTTGCACCCCCTTTGCAGAGTACAGTTATAACAATTCGGTGCACAGCTCCATAGGTGTGTCTCCCTTTAAAGCAGTGCACGGATATGATGGGGGACCCCTCCTCACATTGAACATGGGAGACCCAAACCCTGGGGACACACAGAAGTGGTGGGCCAAAGTGACCCAAGGGTGGCCAGTCCTTCAGCAGACATTGGCCAAGGACTATAAACATTACGCTGATAGAAGGAGGGCCCCTGAGTGGGATTTGAAACCAGAGGACTCAGTGTACATCTCTACCAAGAACCTCAAAGGGTTGCAACCAGGAAGGCCATTTATACTACTTAATTAAATGGAAAGACTTTGACCTGAGCCATAATGAATGGGTGGAGGCTAAACATGTAAAGGCTGCAAGATTGGTGTGCACTTTTCATAGGCAGCACCCCCTCAAGCTGGGAGGGTGAAAAGGCTTGGGGGGGCAGAATGTCAAACTCTGCTTAGTTTGCCATAGTTGCGGGGGGAGGGAAATTCCTATGGGGGGTGAATGACTGAGTGTGCAAACTGCACTATCAATAGGCATTGTAACTCTTCCTTAAGACACCTCCCTCCTCGAGGGACAACCGTGAAACCAGAGCTGTGCCAGCTTGCTATTGTAGATAATGGGATCGTATATTCCCAGGTGTGTGTGTGTGTGTGTGTACGGGTAGTGAATACAAGTGCTAGGCGGGATGGTTGTGAAGAATTATTGGTCATTCATGAGGTGGGGGCCTGTTTGAACTGTCTATATCTCTGAATCTTCCCACCAGAACCTCAGTTCTGACACGGTACTATTCTAGCCTGGATCATTATGATTTTTCAATAAACAAATCACTGCCAAAGAGAGTGTTGTTGGGAGTCTCTTGTTCAGGAGTCTGACACCTGGGTCAGGTGCTTACATGCAAATAGGGTTGCATATGAAGAAACCCTGTATCCCAGGCTGAGGCTTCCCCTATGCTGGAGTGGGGACAGATGCATAAAAGAGAAGAAGTTGAGAAGATCCTGCTAGTTTGCTAGCATCAGCTGAATACCACCTGGGACAAAGACGTTTTCTCCTCTCCTTGTGGGTAATTAAGCCTGGACATGGCTGGAGCACAAGGTTCCTGGTTCATGGCTTAAGGCCTATGTTAGCCATTCCACCCAGGATGTGGTTTTGTGTGCTTTGTTTATTTACAAAAAATTCTGTAAGCCTCTTTGAGGAAAAAAGCAGCATAAAAATACCCTGATAAATAAATACAAGATTGATAGTGCTGACAGTTTTGTTATTGCCAGTAGCCTGCTTGGGTTGGGTGTCAGCACTGATTTCATTTGCTTACTCCCGCCACGCTCAATGAGGGATCAATCCTATCAAAGTATGGAGATGAACTGGGGCAACCATGGGGTGCACAGCATGAGCTGAAAAGAGAAGAAGATACAAAAGTACCTGACCCACTGAAGCAGAGCTAGACAACAGCAACCACTAAAGCGACAATCCTTATTACAGATTGTTTACTTTAGTGTAGAATGTTCTAACAGTGCCATCCTAAGCAGAGTTACACTCTTCTAAGGTCATTGAAGTCAAAGGACTTAGAAGGGTGTAACTCTATGCAGGATAGCATTGTAAGTTACTTTCATAGCTGGTGCCTGTAAATCTTCCTTGCAATTTGCTTTCTGTGATAAGCTTGCTGGATCTTGCTTTATTAAGGTGGCAACATATGCATATTTATCAGGTTTCGAAAGCACTCTTTTCAGGACACATCTATACTTTACACAAGAGCAAGCAATACATAATTCTTGACATTAGCAGCTTGCTCTTATTTTTATATTGAAGAATGAATAATAAAGGGAAAGCAGAGCATATAGTCTTCCAGTTAAAAGGATACTATTGCTGAAAGAGAAGGATGAGCAGTAGCCTAGTAACTTGCCCACATATTGCTTTGGTATTGTTTCAGACACGTGTGGTTGCTAAGCAAATATATTTTTAATAGTATGCTCAGGTTAAACACAATAGAGGAGATGGGCTTCTAATCCTTACTAACCTTCTTAATCAAGGTTGGGCTTGGATGTGGGAAAGAGATTTAAATGAAGCCGTCTGGGTGGTCTTGGGCAATCATCTCCCAGGATGAAGATAGATTCAGTATACAGAGGGAGCTCACGGCATGTTGATGGCGCCACAAGTAGGGCTGGCAGCTCCAGGTTGGGAAATCCCTGGAGATTTCTGGGTGGAGCCTGAGGGGAAGGTGGGGTTTGGGGAGGGAAGGGCCTTCAGTAGGGCACAGTGCCATAGAGTCCAGCCTCCAAAGCAGCCATTTTCTCCAGGGGAACTGATCTCTCTCATCTGGAGATCTTCAGGCCCTGCTTGGAAGCTGTCCAGCCGAGCCACAAGCCTGCCGTCACAGGTCAGCATGCCAGTGATCTGAATGCTGATTCAGGCCACTCAGTCTTGCCTCATCAGTCTCTCCCTTGCTTATTCACTATTAACATCTCCTCCTTTGCTGCTGGGACTTTCACAGCGCCACAGAGCTAGATGCCCGAGATGCAATTGTTCTGCCTTTACCTCAGGAACCCACCTGCAAGATGCACTCATATCCCCCAGTTGGAGGCAGAAGCAGCAGTAACGGAGCAGACAAAGAGGGGAAGTCTGGAGCTTGAACCAGCATTTGGTTGGTTGATCTGTTCAGCGTCATAAGCGACAGGCTGAGACCACCCGATAGCAACTCTCTGTATCGGCAATGATCTCCCAGCAGTCTGCATATAGCATTTGATGAAAGACATCATGGAGAAATGGGTCAAATCATCATGTGTCAAGAGACTGAAGATTTCATCTCACCATCACATCATGCATTTCAGGGAGTTCAGTAGCTGAGAGACGACAATCATTTCATTAATCAGTGCATCGTATGAAAATAGTTCTTTGGTCCTCACCGAAAAGCACTTTTTAAAAAAGGGAGCATAGTAGCTTTGTGCAATTTTTTAAAAACCCAAGAGGAAGAACAAGACTCATGGTGGCATTTCAGTTCATTACTACTCATTCATTTTTAAAGCATACAGCTTTGCACAGCAGTAATAGACGGACAGGTGTGTGTGTGGGGGGGACACTCCAAGCGGCTTACCTGCAGAGAATCCAGTATGAGTCACACTTAAAGGATAGAAAAAATAAGCAGAGTCCCAATAATTGGATCATGTACAAACTGTGTGCAAGCATGCCCTTCATGGCTGATTAATATATATTTCGAATGTCAGAAAGGATCAGGTCTCTGGAGAATACGGGGGTGGGTGGGGGTATTCAGTTTCAAGTTCTAATAGTAGAAAGACCTGTTTGCCTGAACCTGTCAGCAGACAGTAGCTGCCATTCCTCATGGGTAAATGCCTGAGCATTCATGGTACCATACACTTTGCTTTAGCAGAGTCTGGAATTTCTCACAAGGAAACAGTCTCTTTTAAATCATGATCACAAGCTCCTTCTCTTTCAAATTCAAGGCTGCACTCACACTCATCGGAAAGGTCACTTACAGTGAAAGGTACAACAGTGTAGGACTGTTTCATGTGGGTTCGCTGTGTTAGGCTGTAGCAGCAAAACAAAATTAGAGACCTTAAAGACAACAGAGTTTACCAGGGTATAAGCTTTTTACAGCACCCAGAGCTGCTATATAAGGTTGCTGCTTTATACAGAAGAGAAATATCAGTGAGGGGAAAGGGCTGAGGATAGTTAACAGAGGAGAGGATACTTTAACACCCTGACCACTGTTGCCCTGTTCCAAATCACCTCTTCAAGCGGACTTCCCTCTGACAGATTTCCAAATGCATGTGATGTTTCCCCCCCAAATCCTGTGAATGGGAAAATCCACTGCTATGTGTGTACTTGTGAGATCTGGAGCACGGAAACAATGGGCATGGAAAAGGATAAGTACCCCCTGCCCTTGTTTCTTCACAACTGCTATATCCCTGAGCATGAAACAGAATAAAGACTGGCAGCACACTCTTATGGAGAGTTACTCCAACCTAAGGCTAGCCATATTAATAGGATTTAGGATGGGTTAACTCTACATAGGATCAAGCTTTTGAAATATGACACAAAAATGCTCTGAGGAAAAATCCATATGATTGAAAGGCATTGAATTAAGATAAGAAACTTTGTGAAGACTGGTGATTGTGACAGGTGAACAAAATGGTTTGCACCAACAATTCACAATCAGCCAAGTCAACAGTTTTAAATGATCTCCACAAATTACTTACTGTGAGTTACCAGCAGAGGGAGCTTCTCAGCTTCATTTTATAGAATTCCAGGAAAATGAAGTGACAGAAAGGCAGAGGCTTCTTAAGGCTTTGCATAGGAGGACATTCGGTCATGAAAAATACTTACTTACAACTGAAGCCCACCTCACTTTTCAAGATCCATTCTGTCACCTTTCTCTTTTCCTACTAATTTGCAGTTCATTGAAATGTAAATCAGTGCTCATACTGACCCAGTTCCTCTGTTGACACATCACATTTTATAGAAATCTTTCAACAGATGCTCAATTTTTACAGGAATGATTTCTCTGTGGTAGGCCCAGTCCTCTGGAATGACTACAGAGGGTGCCTTCACTTTCTGCATTTAGGAAAGCATGTAAAGCAGTTTTATTTCAGTGGGCAGTTGGTGGAGAGTAGGGTTGCCAGGCACTGCCAGGCAGCCAGCAGGAGGTTTAGGGAGCAGGGGGATTTTTTTTTTTTTTTAGTGCAGCCTCATGCAGTTACTGGAAGTTCTTACTGGAAGTGACAAAGAGTAGCTCTAGGAACTGGCTAGAGCTACCCTTTGCACTTCTGTGTACTTGTGAGATCTGGCTGCATTTTTTTAACTTGGCAGCCCTAGTGGAGAGTGAATTGTTTCCACAAATTTGGTTATACTTTTAATGTGTGTGCTTAAATTTGTGCTGCATTTTAATTTTGCTAATTGCTTTTTGTGTGGCCTTTGTGTACTTGCAATCTGTTGTTGTATTGTTAGCAACTCTGAGTCCAAGGCAATAAGGTGAGGTATAAATACCACAAATTCCACAATGACTATTAATAAATAGCTGTGGATGGCACTGTGTTATCTTGTCAGAGAGAAGAATTTGGCACATACCATTCTGAAAGGAACATGGTACACATAGGGCTGCCAGTTCTTTTCCTATGGCAGCTGAGTTGCTCTAGGTTGCTCAGTAGAAATTTGGAAATTCCTAGGGCATCATGACAGCACTTCCTATTTCAGAACTGCAAGTGACAGTTATATTATCAACTTGCTTGAATATCCTCCAGATAATTGAGACCTGTATTCAGCTTAATAGTGAGCTGAAACAGACCCCTTAATTTTGATGCTTTATAAGTGTAACTTCTATTGAATTAAAACTTAAATGCTACCCTTTCATTGGAAATGCCAGGTAGCATGCAAAACCCACACCCAAACACACCCCACTTCCAACGATAGGCTATTTACATAAGATTGTCTCCTCATTGGTTACCTCTATTTGCATAACATTGCCTTCTCATTGCATAACATTGGCGACGGTCACACGGGCCGGAAAATGTGGGGGGGAGCGTGGCTGTTTGCCCCGGAGGAAAATAACACGCGGCCGCCCGATCACACATCCCGGTCGAGGTCCCGTGGTCAGGGGAGAAATGCCGATCACACGACTATCCTGCACCTCCACCGAGAGCAGCCGGGCCAATGAGAAAGGGAAAGGAAAGAGCCGCGGCCTCTGGGAGGGTCTCACGCAGCCCACTCTGGGGAGGGGGAGATTAACCCGCCAGATCCCCCTCCCCGCCAGCAGCCCTCCCTCCCTCCTTCCCTGGGACACGCAGCCCGCTCTCAGCCTGGCCTCTGCCGCTCACCCCCATCGCAGCCTCCCGTGGCCCCCGCTCGAACTCAAAGAAGCCACGCGGCGCGATCACACTAGCGATCGCTCTTTGTGTGCATGCGCTGTTGGGCACTTTTGGAGGCTTGGGAGAGGAAAAAAACCCCTTGTTTGCAACAAACATCGGCGGGTGCCGGATGCCACGGGATTCCAGTGGAAACGCGATCAGGCGCCCGCCCTTGCCCCGTGGTTTCCGGAAACTAGTACCTCAAAGGTACTAGTCTTTTACTCTGCATCTTCGGCGGGAAGCCTCGGGTTAGCCACAGGAGCTCTACACTTCCCAGATGTTGCGGTGTGATCGTGCCCGGAAAATCCGCCTACCATCCGTATCGTCAGCGCGGCAAATGCTCTAAGTGACCGCAGCCATTGCCTTCTCTAGAATCCTGGTGGTCCATTGTTCCAGAGCTCCACGCTCAGTCTGTCTCTTGGACAGACCTGGGGGATTCCAGCCCAATACATAACAGTTGGAATCCCTCCCCAAGTTCATATCCCCAGGGCTTTTTTTGTAGAAAAAGCCCAGCAGGAACTCATTAGCATAATAGGCCATACCCAACACTAGAAACCATTAGCATATTAGGCCACACCCCCTGACAGCACAACTCATTAGCATATTAGGCCACACCCCCATGTTACCAGAAGTGTGCTCATCCAGCCACACCCACCTTTTGCTTCTTATTCTGTTTACCTTGTTTGTTGTCAAAACCCAGGGCTTTTTTTGTAGCAGGAACTCCTTTGCATGTTAGGCCACATACCCCTAATGTAGCCAATTCTAATGAGTTTCTGCTGTTGGGTGTGGCCTGTTATGCTAATGAGCTCCTGCTGGGCGTGGCCAACTCAGGAGCCAGCCGGAACTCCGTTTCTGTGCGTTCCTGCCCCAAAATAGCCCTGCATATCCCTACTCTGCCATGGAAGCTGTTTGATGACGTTGTGCCAATCACTCTCTCTTAGCCAAACTACCTCACAAAGTGTTGTGAGGATAAAATGAAGGAGGTGAGGATGATGTTAGCTGCTTTCAGTTCCAGCAGGGAGAAAATCAGAGTATTAAATATCCAAATGAATAAACAGTTAGGGGAAACTGTAGGTGCCCAAATGCAGGTTTCATATCACTGCTTGAGTTGACAACTGAGTGCTGGCAGCTGGTGGGATGCTTAGAGGGGCAGGGAAATGCAAATCTCTGTTGCTCATATGGTGTGACATCACTTTCAGCATGAACCTGGGTCAGGGGCTGCTAGCAGCTGTTACGATATGAGCCTATGTTTGTATTTCTGTATAGTGGTGATGCTGTTTGTGTGTGTCTCTAGCATAAGTACCTCTGCATTGTGTGTTCAGGGATTGCTGTTTGGTTGTATTGCTTTGTTCTGCATCTCATGCTCGCCTAGAAATAGGCTGGCCTTGGGCTGCTGCTGCACATACGGACCATGTGCTTCCCTGGAATGTATCCCGTGATGCTCTGGGATAGAGAAGACACCGCGCCATTGCACCCACTCTGAGAGCTATGGAAAATCCCCAGCGAACCCCAGCATTTCTGGAATGGGAAAGAGCACGTAACCCTACTCTCCTAATCTGGCTTGGGATCTAAAGACAATAGCATTTATGGCTTTGGAGCAAGCACCAGATCTGCAAATCAAGAGGTGTCCATGGGAACGGAAGATTCACACCTCACCACAAGGCACCTTTGATGTAGGAGTAGGATCTGCATATTGCCCACCACCCCTCAGGAGAACGTCACCCCCTCATCACCCCCTCGTCACCCCCTCTTCAGCCAGTAGTGGTAGTTTAGAGGACGGGTTTGATAGTTTATGGCTAGAAAAGACAACCCCAAAAAGGAGCTTATTTAAGGAGAAACTCTTCTTTGTTTCTCTGGTTAACCCACCTTCCCCATAGCGTGCACTAAGGTGCTACAAGTGACTCTCTACCTAAGTTCCCCGGAGTCGCGACCCAGGGAGCACACACGTGGCTTTGGCTGGCCCAGCCTGTGTATTTTTAGAGTTCACAAGTTGCTGCTTTAGCTGCCCATCCTTCCAAGGAGGAGATTTCTTCTTCAGCTTGGACCTCAGATAAGTATAGCCGTGCCCCATTGTGTCATCCCCTTATTTGATGCTTTTGTTATTTTCTATGCTGTAATTGTTCTGATGTACTATTGTAACTAAGGAGCTTGTTGTGAATCTTGTATGTTTCCGATTTTGTATGTCTGATGAAACCATTTAGTAAAGGCAACATTGATTTAACCAATAGTGTGTTGTCTGGCTCCCTGACCAATAGCGAGCGTTTCCCCTTTGACCATCTGACCTCTGTATAAACTGGTTAAGAACTTATGCACAGCCACACCCTCCCCTTTCCCGAGGTAGATAACTCGGATTGGGTCTCCAGGAATTTCCAGGAGGAGTTGGCATAACACAGCAGACCTTTTTAATATTATGCAACTTGTTGATATGTAGAATTGTTTGATATGTAGAATGTTCACTGCACATTCCAGAGTTAAATATACAAAGTTAATGTACAATACCAAAGACTACAATGAACTTAAACAAAATTATTTATTTCAAAAAAAATTTAAAAGAACAAGGAGAAAAAAACCTAAAATAAGATTTTTTTTAAAAAAAGGAAAAAAGGGATATGCATAAAGTAAAAGCAAAAATATAACGTTGTGGCGGATCTACACATAAGTTTCTATAAACAGTTTCCAAACATCTTGGTCTGTATGCAATTGCTGTCTATATGACATGTGTTCAAATACTGATAGATTTCTAAGGTCCTCAATCCATTGATTTATTGGAGGTGCTGCAGTGTTCCCTCTAAACTGAGTTAGTGTGAGCTAGCTCACAGATTTTTAGCCTCCAGCTCAACATTTTTGCCTCAGCTCAGGAAGGATGGCTGGCTCCAGAGCAAACTAATTTATGCAGGAGCCAAATTGCTTGCTCACAACTTTTATACCAGTAGCTGACAAAGTAGAAGTTTTGCTCACAAGACTCCACAGCTTAGAGAGAGCATTGGTGGGCTTATATCTTTCCAGTGTTGTAGTGCAAATCCTTTAGCTGTAGAAAGGACATGGAGGGTCCATTTTTGTTGACCATCAGTTAGCCTCCAAAAGATGAGCAGATAGTTTAAAAGTACATAAGCATCCTCAAAAAGCAATGGACATATGAATACAAAATTGATATGAGTATTTTCTTCCCAGAAAAACCAAATTACTGGATGTGCCCAAAGCAAATGTTTAAGGGATGTGTACTATAGAATCATAGAATCATATAATGTTAGAGTTGGAAGGGACCTTGCATGTCGTCTAGTCCAACCCCCTGCACTCTGCAGGAGTGTAGCTGAAAGATAGCCCTACAACATACCCGAAAGATGGTCGTCCAGCCTCCGCTTAAAAATGTCCAGTGAAGGAGCATCCACCACCTCCCGAGGCAGTCTGTTCCACTGCTCAACCACTCTTACAGTTAGGAAGTTTCTCCTGGTATTTAGTTGGTAACAACTGCCTTGTAATTTCCACCCATTAGATCTAGTCTTGCAATCGAAGACTTCCGGTTTCGGTGACTCACAGGCTGGTGTGCTCCATCACAGCTCTGATGTGAATGCCCCGCAAATGTGCCAATGGGGGGTCCAAGTTGATCTTGGACCCCCAGACCCCTTGTAGGGGGGTCTCAGCCTGGGGCGTGAGAGGTGCCTCCCCCAAGGCAGAAGCCAAAGGATTGAGTCAACTTTTTGCCCCGATAGGCCCCCGTGGCACGGAGCCAGCATGGCACCAAGAGGCGTACATCAGACAGAGTGCATAAGGATCCTGAGAAATGATCCACTCTACATGCCAAGCGAACACAAGTACAAACATGAGTGAAGCCATGATCCAACAAACAATCAATAAATCATTACTAGTAAGGCCGCCCCAAAGCCCCAAACAAGCGGAAGGGGGAGGAAAATGCCTGATCCCGAAATGACTGAGTTTAAAGCGGGAGGCTGAAAGGGTGGCTTGAAGGAAGCAGATTACGATTAAGTGTGTGGTGGACCAGCAAGAAAGCAATAAATTCCAGACTTACAGAGAACTTTTAAACTTTCCAGCACAGCATTGTCAGCTACCAGACCGGAAGTAACCACAGACTTCCCAAACTGACTGCTGTAGCATTGCGCCCTCTACTGGACCAGATGACCAACCTTAATATTAAGCTGGATGTGTTGCAAAAGGAACTCAAAGAAATTTCAGCATGTAAGAAATAAAGCGGATGTTCCTGAAGCAACAACAGAAAGTGGAAGATGGACCCGAGAAAGTGGAGGATAACAAAGACACAGAAGAAGAAGAAGAAGAAGAAGAAGAAGAAGAAGAAGAAGAAGAAGAAGAAGAAGAAGAAGAAGAAGAAGAAGAAGAAGAAGAAGAAGAAGAAGAGAATGATGGGGAAGGCTGTGATACCATCCCAAAGAGTCTGGCAAAACTCTCTGATCCTGAAGCACAACTAGGGACTCTTGCCCCTAAACCATCTGGCAAAACTCTCTGATCCTGAAGCATAACTAGGGACTCTTGCCCCTAAACCATCTAAAAACTAATTTGGACTTTGATAAGAGGAAAGGAAATTGCAAAACAGATTAACTCTGGTCCCGGTCACACGGGCAGGAAACTGCGGGGGGGAAGTGTGGCAGTTTGCCCCGGGGCAAACTAAGGCGCGGTTACCTGATCAGACCTCCCGTGGAGGTACTGTGGAGGTTCCGTGGGAAAGGAGAGGTGCCGATGGCAGGACAATCCCGGCGCGCAAAAACGAAGTGCGCGGTGCGGCAAACAGGAAGGTTTTTTTTGTTTACACCATGACTGCGCATGCTCCGTTGTGTGCTTTTGCGCATCCACAAAGACATGAAGAAAAAAAAACTTTTTCGCCAGGGAACATGGGCGGGCGCCGGATGCCACCGGAAACGCGATCAGACGCCCGCCCTTGCCCCGCGGTTTCCGTAAACTAGTACCTCGGAGGTACTAGTTTTTTGCCGCGTGGTTTCGGCAGGAAGCCTCGTTTGAGCCACGGGAGTGCTACACTTCCCAGATGTGCCGGTGAGATCGCGCCTGGAAAACCCGCATGTCTTCCGTCTGACTCGCATGGCTAATGTTCCGTGTGACCGCAGCCTCTGATAGCCTGTTTATTGTTAAGGCATAACTTTAATTTTATTATATTTACACCTTAGTTAAAGAGATTATGATTGTTTGCTTGACATTTTTGCATTAGTAATCTTAATGTTCTACTACTAAGATAACAGAAACGTATCAATAACTTTATATTTCTGTACTATGGATCCTTGTTACTCTTTATTTTCAGTTGTTCCATTACCCTGACCCTGTAGTTTTGTAGATTAGAAAATAAAAAAAATTAAAAGACAGATCTAGTCTTGCAATCCGGAGCAAGAGAGAATAGATCTGCTCCATCTTCTACATGACAGCCCTTCAAATATTTGAAGACTTGCCTACCATGAGTTACACTGCCAACAATTAGGCACTTTACTCAGTCCTTTGCTAAAGGGTCACTGTGGTGTCCAACATATTCTATATATAATTTTTTTGCTGAATAAGTCTCAACTTAAGGTATATGGAGAGAGCAGGTATAAACTTTAAGGCCATATCCCATTGCTTTGGCAAAATAGGGCAAGCTAGCTGCTTATTCCATTCATTCCTGAGAACTCTGCATGCCGTATTTATTAATTGACATCAAATATTTATAAACAAATATTGTTGGTTTCACTTTCTGCCTTGATTCGATTAGAGTTTCTAGGAGCAAAGGGGGCTCTAGGACATTTAATGCTGCAGGGCTATATTTAGATACCAACAAGATGGCACCTGGTATTTTTGGCCACACTGTGACAGTGTTGGACTGGATGGGCCATTGGTCTGATCCAAACATTGGCTTCACTTATTTTCTTATGTATGTTCTTAAGAATACAATAGATTTGATGGTGGTGGAAAGTGTTGTCTAGTCACAACCGACTTATAGTGACCCCATAGGGTTTTCCAGGGAAGTGGCATTCTGAGGTGGTTTTCCATTGCCTGCCTCTGTGTAGCAATCTGGTCTTCCTGGGTGGTCTCCCACCCAAATACTAACCAGAGCTGAGCTTGCTTAGCTCTCGAGATCTGATCAGACTGGGCTAGCCTGGACATCCTGGTCAGGATAACAAACTTGATGGGAATCTAAATGGTTACCTATATTGGCATTCATGTTTGGTAACTATTTTTCTTCCAAGCATTTATTGTTGGCTGCTAAGCTAAACATGATAAAATAGGTTAATCCTCATTCTAAGCCTATTAAAGCGGTATTAAGACCTTACAGTCATCATTCATGCCTTTGGAATTATAGACTCCTGCAATGTTCTCTGTGCAGGGGATACATGCAAACGGTATTTGGAAGCCTCAGCTAGTGCAGAATATTGTAGGTTGTCTTTTAACATTGGATAGACTTTGAAGTTGGCAGCTGTTCGCATGTCTGTGAGAATTCAGGGTGTTTGATGTTAAATCATAAGCCCGAAATAGCTTACGGCATACACATCAAAAGTTCCTGCTCCCACAGACTTTGGTGCCTGCTAGAATGCTGTGCTTCAGATGCCATCCTGTGTGCAAAGACAAAACAACAAGGATTTTCAAGAAAGTTTTTTTCAGTAGAAGGATTCTATTTTCTGGAATTAATTCAGTCTGAGCCTAACTATATTTTGGGGACTACTTGGAGATTGTTTGCAGTTTAGGCCCTTGCCTTTTGGATACTCTATCAGGCACCTAACTGTGGTGAATCTTGGTTCAAAACATTCTGCACCCAGCAGTGTAGTTACTAGGGTTGCCACTCCAGGATGAGACCTGGAGATTTTGGGGGTGAAGCCTCAGGAGGACACGACTGGGGGCATAATGCTGTAGAGTCCAACTTCCTCAGAGCCCATTTTCTCCAGCTGATCTCTGATACCTGGAGATCCACTGTAATAGTGGGAGATCTCCAGCCACCACTTGGAGATTGGCAACCCTAACACACAGCCAGATTGGCTAGTGAATAGGACTCAGGAGCGAAGGGCCAAATGAGATCTCCTCCTTCTGACTTCTTCCTGACTTCTTGTAGGTATCCAAGAATGGAAATTCAGTTAAGACTGAGCTCATTCCCAAGAACAGAAGGGAAACTTCAGGAAACAAGTGCATAGTACAGCCTCTCAGGCTTAGCAATGTCCTCTCATTCTAAAACATGAGGTGGTTGATTGAGGCTCGAAGGACATAGGTTGTGAGGAAGGCCAACTGGCAATCATCCCTAGGTCTCTACAGCTTAATTTAGCTGCTAAAATCCCACACAAACCAAGTGACCTATCATGATGGCTCAAAATAAGGAAGTGTTTATGGTGCCAGAAGGAGATGGTTTTACAAATATGGCTTCTTGGCAGACAGTCCGTCCCACTCATATGCCACATAAAAGCTTTAATACTCTTTATTAATTGTTTGTATTAATTGCATATTTTAAAGTACTCATCTGTACAGAGTTAAGTATTTTTAATAGATGGAAATTTCATTTTATATCTAACAACAGTGTCTCTCTCAAAATTTGACAAACTGGTGCTGTTATCTATTTCCTTTACAATCCTACATTTAGTATTGCTATTAGAAGAGCATCTCCTCTATAATCCATTCCACAACAAATTATTCTCCTGTAAAACCCCTTCTTTTGCCAGATGTACTGTAATCTCCTTTTAACTCAGTTGTATCTAATTCCACATCTGTATTAGATACCACAACACAGCTACTATTAGGACAACCTGTTTTACTTCCTACATCAAAGAAAAGGACCACTTCATTAGCACACAGTACATTAAAGTACTTTGAATACTTTCTAAATATCCATTACAAACAACTTCACAGGAGATGTGAAGGGCCTAAAATGAAACTTGAATGAATCTAATGTTTTATTTTCAGTAAATACTTCCCTTGTAACTGCTTCTACCTTTTCATTGACTAGATTAACACTGTGACCTGATAAATGACTGCTGTCATTTCTTCTTTCCTTTCCTTATAAACAATAGAAGGAACAGCAGACTGAAGGTTTGTGCTCTCCTTTGGTTCAATGCCAGGAGCTCACTGTCATTCATAAGTTGCCCAAGCCAAATACCTCACTTCAATAGCTCAGCAGAAAAGTCCTCAAAGACTGAATTACTGTCTAGTCAATAATTGCCTATTATGTATTGCTGTTTATTAAATCAGACAACAAATTGCTTCGCAACAAAGCAATAGCCAGCAAGAGCAGTTCTTACACACTGATTTACAACCCATTTTATTTCAATATTGTATATCAAATTAATTAATGAATTAATTCATGAAATTAAAAGACGCCTGCTCCTTGGGAGGAAAGCGATGGCGAACCTAAGCAGCATGATAAAAAGTAGAGACATCACCCTGCCAACAAAAGTCCGCATGGTCAAAGCAATGGTATTCCCAGTAGTCATGTATGGCTGCAAGAGTTGGACTATAAGGAAGGCCGAGCGCCGAAGAATAGATTCTTTTGAACTATGGTGCTGGAGAAGACTCTTGAGAGTCCCTTGAACTGCAATAAGATCAAATCAGTCAATCCTAAAAGAAATCAACCTTGACTGTTCCCTGGAAGGCCAGATAATGAAACTGAAGCTCAAATACTCTGGCCACCAAATGAGAAGGGAGCACTCACTGGAGAAGACCCTGATGCTGGGAAAGATTGAAGGTCAAAGAAGACGGGGACGGCAAAGGATGAGATGGTTAGACAGTGTCATAGATGCAACGAACATGAAGTTGAGCCAACTTCAGAGGACGGCGGAAGACAGGAAGGCCTGGTGTGATCTGGTCCATGGGGTCGTGAAGAGTCGGACTCGACTGTGCGACTGAACAACAACAAAAATATCAAATATTCAAGAGGTTTAAATGATTGCCCAAATTAAAAATGTACTAGTCATACAGCCATTGGTTAGAGTGATGAATCAAGACTGTGGAGATCCATGCTTAAGTCCTGACTCAAGCATGGAGCTCACTGAGTAATTTCAGCCCATTCATTCACTCTCAGCCTACATCATCTTACAGGGTTGTTTTGATGATAAAGTGAATCACATGTGCTGCCCTGCGCTGTTTGGAAGAAGGGTGGCCTAAAAATTTAATAAACATTGGTAACAAGCTATCTGTTATGTATTAAGATAGCTGCGACCGCGTGCGCTTGGCCATGCGGTCTACCGGACTCACAGACCTCCGGGTCTAGAACAATAGCCACCGGGGATCCTAGCGAGAACCAATGGGAGTGCTAGGATCCTGATAAGAACCTATTGTTACTGGGGCCATGTATATAGAATTATCACGGAAATTGGGGGTGTGTTGGGTGTGAGTGTGTGCACGAATATAAGCTGGCCTCGCACCGGTTAAGTTATCTCTTTCGTTCTGACGTAATCAATAAATGTGAGCAGATTTCACTATGCTACACCTGGAACTCCAATACTTTTCACTATCCGAAGGATCTCTATAGAACAGCAATCCCCAACATGGTATCTGTGGGCGTTCCTTGGCAGCTGTTTGCTTCCACCCCAATTATGTCCTCATCAAAGCAAAAAGCCCATCCTTACTTTCCTCCACCTCTCTGGAGCAGGAGGTGCTTCAGAAGAATGCAGGAGGCATCACCTTTGTCTCTGCAAGAAGCTGGAAAAAGCTTTCTCCATGACAGGAGGATGCTTAGCTTGGATCCTTCTATGGAACCTCCCAATGTTTTGCGATTGGGCTGAGCCAAAATGCAAGCATATTTGTGGCTGCTGCTGGTTGGTGTCAGAGACTCACCAAATCAGCAAATGTCAACCCTGAAAATAGTGCCTCATCCAGTAACCTTCAGTCAGTCTTTATTATGGCCCACAGACCATTCAGAAACAGAAGAAAAAATATTATGGCCTATGTAATCTCAAGATATACATTATCCATTCAAATACATTCAACAGTTTAAGAATTAGAATCCATGTACATTACACACTGGATGTTAATGCAGCCTGTATTTTCTTTGCAGAGAACAGAAACTTTGCCACAGATACAGTAGTCCACCCTCCAAAGCATCCATTTTCTCCAAGGAATAAGCAGAAATTCTGGAGGATCCCCAGTTCCGGAACTGTTTTGAGCGGGCTTAGTGGAGCCTTCTTTCCCCCCCCCCCCCGGCAGCTTTTCAGGAGATGCTCCAGGCGGGCCCACCAAGGCTTCCTTCCCCACTCCCCACTGCATTATGGGGGCTCACCAAGGTTTCCTTCCCCCCTCCCTCCATGTCTTTTTAAGTTTTAAGATTTTTCTGCAAACCTGGGGAGTACCCCAAGTTTGGAGAAAAATTGCCTTTCTCTCAGTGGGGGCTCTGTGGATTTAGGTATCTGCAGATCTACCCTCATGGAGAGAAATAGTATAGATAAATCAAATTTTAAACCCCCAATTTACTTAGCAACGAATCAGAGTCCAAGTCTAGAACACTCCTAGGCATTGTATTAAACTAGACACTTCTGTTGGACATTCTTCTGTGGTCTTAAAGTTTAATACATTATTTTACTAAAAGAAGGCAGTAAAATAACAGGAACTAGCCTCCAGGCTAGCCTAAAACTGGAAACATCCCTCATTGCTGCTTCTTAACTTATTTCACTAGATGGCACTATAAGTACCATCTAGGGGAAAAAGCAAAATTTTCTCTCACAATAATTTAACTGAACACCTCAGTTAATATTTCATTAAGATTTATTTATTTATTTATTTATTTATATTTATATTTATATCCCGCGCCTCCCCGCTGTAGCAGGCTCAGGGCGGCTAACAACATATTTATAGACAATACATTAAAATTCAATATATATTAAAACAGCATTAGATTAAAATTACAATATAACAGCATAATCATAATACAAGATGGCAGCTTTCTATCTTCATTTGGGTGTCCGCCTTCCAGGCTCTGCCAAGCTGTTAATCATCCGGCTGGAAAAGGTGTTGATGTTACTTTGTCAAAAGTAATTTGATTTGATACATATTACTGATGAATACGATCTCCAATTTAGTCAAAGATCAAGCAGATGAAACAGCTAGAGGTAGTGTGCACAGGAAACAAAAGGCAGTATCCTTTGAATCTCTTGAAACAAGCTGTGGCTTTTAGAAGCACGGCATGAATAGCCATTGCTAGCCCTTGGTCAGTAAATTGCACTGCTGCTCAAGTATAAACGTGCTAGCACACAGTATTAAACTTTCCCTTTTTAACATACAGTTTGGGTACTGTTTACCTCAGATGCCATCTTAAGCTGTGTTCAGTCACCTTTTAAAAACACTAAGAGATTTTTGATAGATTTATTCCAATAAATATGAATACCTTAATCAATCAGTCAATCATACCACTCCTCATGGTCTGTCGTAATTAGTGTTATATTTGAGGGTGTTTTTTTTTTCATTTCTAAAAATAGTCTTATGATACCAGTTTACTGTCCATTCTTTATATGTGATTAGGGTAGACTTCCACAGTATCCTTCATCCTGGACATTAGGCTGCAGGCCTGGAGATAAAATGCCCTGCCTCTCAAATAGAAGCCTAATATGTGTAAATGGGCAGCTGAATCTTTTCATGGCATGGAGATAAATAACATCACCTGGTATACTACTTATATCAAGTGTTGCTTTACAAGAAAGGTGGATTCCATAGATTTATGGGTGTAGTTGGGGACTGCTACTTGTGATATTTCTTGTAACTGGGAATAAATGTCCAACTACAGAATATATGATTTTCTCTTCTATTATGGCATTAATTCTCTTCTACTAATCACTGTTTTTCCTAGCAAGAAGCAGTAATTGGGAAAAGTTTGGGCCATCTCTCTGGTGCACTTTGCATATGTAGCTGAGTAGAAAAATGATAATAAGCAGTCTCCTAGATGCTCTTCCTGTGCAAAAGAGATACATTAGTGGGTTAATTAAGAAGATACTCTTAGGCTGCGGTCACACACACTAAATAATCCATTTTCAATCCTCTTTCAGTGCACTTTCCAACTAGATTTTACTGTATGAACTGGCAAAATCCAGTTGGAAAGTGGATTGAAAGTGGATTATTTAGTGTGTGTGACCACAGCCTTAGTAACACTAAATGCATGTCTCTATAGTGAGAACCAGCTACAAAGATGGAGGTCTGGGGATATATACACCCAGACTGGATACTAATAGAGGTTTGCTATTGGCTTATTTTGGTGAAGAAACAGAATCTGTGATGGTACTGGCCAAAGCCTTGGACCCTGGCGACTTGGTAGACCTTTGATCATGTTCTGATTGATGCCTTTTTAGGATCTGGGATGCCACTGGTGCAAGTCCAGGATCAAGGCTGTGATAGGATGGGGCAGCCAATTGATGGTATAAAGGACACCTGAATAAGCACACCTATGATGGACTAAATGAAGGGTTATAGGTTTAAACAACTTGGCATTTTTGATACAGTTCTGCCAATGAAGGGCAAATGGGCCTGCCTGATATATGGTTGTATCATCTGGGAACTGGGTTTATGGAGGGAATTTCAAGCGATTTGTTTATTATCCTGCAATGCTGATTCCTCACTTGTAGCCAAAGGATGTGAGGAGCTCTGGTGGTTCAAAGGAGCCTTATTGATATTGACAGCAATGCCCGGAGGGTGCTAAGGTTCTTTGACTTATGTGGCTAGCCAATAAATCACACAGTGAAACAGACCATTCCAGGCAATAAAGAGTAGGAAAAAGATTTGTTCAAATAAAGGAACACTTCACGGCTAATAATTCAGCGTAGATGTCCAGTGTGTTACAGCAGGGATCTTGCTTATATGCTCTTCTTGCTCCTCCCCACTTTACATCATTATTGACATCATTTGCACATACTCAGGCTGCGGTCACACGGAACATTAGCCATGCGAGTCAGACGGAAGACATGCGGGTTTTCCAGGCGCGATCTCACCGGCACATCTGGGAAGTGTAGCACTCCCGTGGCTCAAACGAGGCTTCCTGCCGAAACCACGCGGCAAAAAACTAGTACCTCCGAGGTACTAGTTTACGGAAACCGCGGGGCAAGGGCGGGCGTCTGATCGCGTTTCCGGTGGCATCCGGCGCCCGCCCATGTTCCCTGGCGAAAAAGTTTTTTTTTTCTTCATGTCTTTGTGGATGCGCAAAAGCACACAACGGAGCATGCGCAGTCATGGTGTAAACAAAAAAAACCTTCCTGTTTGCCGCACCGCGCACTTCGTTTTTGCGCGCCGGGATTGTCCTGCCATCGGCACCTCTCCTTTCCCACGGAACCTCCACAGTACCTCCACGGGAGGTCTGATCAGGTAACCGCGCCTTAGTTTGCCCCGGGGCAAACTGCCACACTTCCCCCCCGCAGTTTCCTGCCCGTGTGACCGGGACCTCAGTTTTGATTTCTTTGTCTGGTCAGTCATCAATCACATATTTGACAAACAGATGTTACTTGGCTGTGTCTCAAATCTACAATGCAGGTGCTTGTCTCGTTAAAATTGATTAATACAGGTGCTCATTTTTTTGGCTGCCTACCTAGACTTACTAGACTACCTAGACTACCTAGACTTACTAGACTTAATATTAACCAACAGGGAAGAATTGGTAGATGGGGTGAAGGTGGTGGGGACATTAGGGGAAAGTGACCATGTCCTCCATGAATTCCAGTTGCTGTGGGGGGTCAAGGAAGTTTGTAGCCAGACTCGTAAGTTAGATTTTCATAGGGCCAACTTCAACAAACTCATAGGCTTGATGGGAGTCATTCTGTGGGGAAGTGTGCTGGAAGGGAAAGGAGTGAGTGAAGGGTGGGCTCTTCTCAAACATGAGCTTTTGCAAGCTCAAGCCCTCACTATTCCAGCAAGACAGAAACATGGTAAGGGCTCTGAGAAACCAATGTGGATGAACCAAGAGCTTCAGAATAAGCTAAGGGAGAAAAAGGAAATGGAGGGAAATGGAGGGAAGGTCAGACTTCTAAAAAGGAGTGTATGAGAGTTATTAGGTACTGCAGATCAGCCAAACCAAAGCTCAGTATGAGTTGGGTCTGGCCAGGAGGGCTTGCTACAATAAGAAAAACTTCGACAGATATGTGAGAAGCAAACGCAAGGGAAAAGAGGCAATTGGACCGCTTTTGGGAGTAGAAGGAGAAACTCTCGTGGAGGACAGAGAAAAAGCAGGCTGGCTTAATGACTTTTTGGGCTCTATTTTCTCCCAGAAGAACTCAAGCCCATCTAGAGATGGTATAGGACATAACAGGACACCTGAGTGTCCAGTTGACATTCACAGGGAGGTTGTGGAGAGGCACCTGGCTGCACTGGACAAATACAAATCCCTTGGACAAGATGGTGTGCACCCAAGAGTGCTCAAAGAACTGTCTAATGAACTTGCAGAGCCTCTGTCCATCATCTTCAAGGCCTCCTGGAGGACTGGGGATGTGCCACAAGATTAAAGAAGAGTGAATGTTATCCCAGTCTTTAAGAAAGGGAAGACTACAGACCGGTCAGTCTGACTTCTGTTGCTGGGAAGATATTAGAGCAGATTTTAAAAGAATCGATCTGTAAGCATCTGAAGGACCACTTAGTGATCTGGGGAAGTCAGCATGGTTTTGTCCCCAACAGATCTTGTCAGACCAACCTGGTTTCCTTCTTTGATCGTGTGATGAGCTTACTGAATTGTGGGAACTCTGTTGATGTGATTTACCTGGATTTCAGTAAAGCTTTTGATAAGGTTCCCCATGACATTCTGATGGGCAAACTGGAAGGCTGTGGGCTGGACTATAGGACAGTTCGGTGGATAGGGAACTGGTTAGAGGACCACACTCAAAGAGTGGTGGTCAATGGCGTTTCATCAGATTGGAGGGAGGGGTCCAGCAGGGTGCCGCAGAGCTCGGTTTTGGGCCTGGTACTTTTCAATATTTTTTATCAATGATCTGGATGAAGGGGTAGAAGGGCTACTCATTAAATTTGCTGATGATACCAAATTGGGAGGAGTAGCAAACACCCAAGAAGATAAAGTTAAAATTCAACAAGACTTGAATACTCTGGAGAAGTGGGCAGTTGCAAACAGGATGCAATTCAACAAAGATAAATGTACAGTATTACATTTGGGCCACAAAAATGTCAAGCAGAAATACTAGATGGGGGATACGTTTTTGGGGAGTAGTGTATGCGAAAGAGATCTTGGGGTAAGGGTGGACTGTAAATTAAATATGAACAGTCAGTGTGATGCGGTGGCAAAAAAAAGGCAAATTCAGTCTTGGGTTGTATTAAAAGGGCGATAGCATCGAAATCGCAGGAGGTCATAGCCCCTCTGTATACTGCCTTGGTCAGGCCGCACATTGAGTACTGTGGGCCATTCTGGAGGCCTCACTTCAAAAAGGATGTGGAGAAAATCAAGAGGGTGCAGAAGAGAGTGACAAGGATGATCTGGAGACTGAGCCTTACGAGGGAAGGCTAAGGGCCTTGGGAATGTTTAGTTTGGAGAAGAGGAGATTGGTCTCTTTAAATATTTGAAAGGTTGTCATTGGAAGGAGAACAAGGAGGTGTTCCAGTTGGCAGCAGAGAATAGGACCCAAAGCAATTGGTTTAAATTACATGCAGAAAGGTATCAGCTGGATATTAGGAAAAACTTTTTCATGATCAGAGTGGTTCAAAGGTGGAATCAGCTGCTTAGAGAGGTGGTTAGCTCACCTTTGCTGATGATTTTCAAGAAGAGGCTGAACAAATATTTGTCCAAGATGCTTTAGGCTGGTCCTGCATTGGGCAGGGGGTTGGACTAGATGGTCTGTATGGCCCCTTCCAACTCTATGATTCTATTATTCTATTTCACCTTTGAATGAACTCTCAGGCTGAGTTCATTTGCCGTACAAAACTTAACTGTTTTCATTACAAAATGGTTGCTTTACATTGATACATGCATATAAATGTATAACAATATTCTTAATATCATTCTATAGGTTATTCCTAAAGGATACATTGGATTATGAAAAATAGCACTATTTTAAATATTAAACTCTCTATAAGCACCTTTTTAATATTGCAAAGTAGTTTATGACATAAAGCTTTTGTAGATACACTGAATCTATCTATCAGTTTTTATTTTGGACCCCCTTGATTGTAACTACTGGGGACAGGGGTTGTAATTGTTGTATGAGTTACGGCGCTTGCACTGTAGCTGTAGTTATTATAGCTGTTCTTAGTAGCTGAATTGTTATTTGATGAATTGTTAGTGGATAACAGCACCTGTATTTTACTAGTGGCTCAGGAGTAGTAGAACTCTCCTGTCGTCTTTGGTATTGGTGGTCTGAAGTGTAACGGAGACGGCCAACGTGATTCAAAGATGTTCGAACAGCAGATTCTGGTGCTCTTGGGGAGGGGGAAGTTTAGTGTTGGGCCTAGGCAGTATAAGAAGGGAAGGACGCAAAGATATAAAATGGCTCGGCGCCCTTCCAGCCTATGACCCATCCCAAGGGCAGCTGGCAGTGGGGCCAGGATTAAAAAAACCCCTCCATCATTGGTACTGTGCAACGCCAGGTCCATTAACAACAAAACCTCAATCCTTTGGGATTTTGTGACTGAACAACAGGCGGACCTGGCATGCGTGACTGAGACCTGGGCAAGGGAGGGAGAGACGGTGGCTCTCACCCAAATGACCCTGCCAGGTTACTCGGTTCATTACCAATCGCAGACTAGGGGGCAGGGGGAGGAGTAGCGCTCTTCATTCGGGAGGCTTACTCCTTTAGGGCGCTCCTGAGTGTAGAGATCACGGGCTTGGGATGTGTCGGCGTGATGCGGGAGGCTGAGGAAAGTTTGGCAATTTGGCTGGTGTACTGACCACCTAATGCACCGGCCAATAGCCTGTCATCCCTGCTGGAGGCTGTATCAGGCTGGGCGTTGGACCACCCGAGAATGGTTGTCTTGGGTGATTTCAATGTCCATGCTGAGGACGCGACCTCCAGCTGGGCTACGGACCTAGTGTCATCCATGGCGGAACTGGGGTTCTTGCAATTTGTATTGGCCCCCACGCATCGGGCCGGTCACACGCGTGACTTGATCTTTGCGGCGGGGGTGAGGGTGAACTGGATCACTGCTGAGGCAGTGCCATGGTCGGACCACCTGACCTTGAAGGCCCGTCTGAATGTACCACCATGACCCTATGAGGGCGGCGAGCAGATTTATGCTCACCTGTGGAGTCAAATGGACCCATTGCAGCTCCAGATGGCGATGCGGGATCCAAGGCCCCCTGGCAGCTCGTTGGATGAGCTAGTGGAGGACTGGCATGTTCAGCTCTCCACTGCCATCGACGAGATCGCTCCCAGGTATCCTCTCTGCACTCACTCTAGGCGCACTCCCTGGTATACCCAGGAACTGCGGCAGCTGAAACGAGGGCTGAGACGACTAGAGAGATGGTGGCAGCATGCTCGTGACGAAGCATCAAGAACATCCTATAGGACGCTTATGAAAGCCTATGAGATGGCAGTGAAGGCCACGAAGAAAGATTTCTATGCGGCCTCGATTGTATCTGCTAGCTCACGCCCGGCCCAATTATTTAGTACGATTCAGTCTCTGACAGACCTGCCCCAGGGCAGGCAAAATGATAGGAAATTGGACATGGGAGATTATCAACAAGTCCCTTTTGGAGGGATGGTTCCTCGGAGCACTCAAGGAGGTGATGGTCCACCCCCTCCTGAAAAAGTCATCTTTGGACCCGACCGAATTGGCCAACTATCGGCCGGTGTCCAATTTGCCCTATTTGGGCAAATTTATAGAGAGGGCGGTGGCAGTACAGCTACAGGGCTTTCTGGAGGATGTTTCAGTCCTAGATCCCTTCCAGTCCGGTTTTCGCCCGGGTCATGGGACAGAGACGGCATTGGTTGCCCTGACTGACGACCTCCGTAGGCATCTGGATCAAGGCGGTGTGGCAGCATTGCTGTTGTTAGACCTGTTGGCCGCTTTTGATACAGTCGACCATCAGTTGCTGGCCCACCACCTCACTGATGTGGGGATTCAGGGGCTTGCCCTTCAATGGTTTGCCTAATTCCTGCAAGGTCGGGGACAAAGGGTGGCGATAGGGGAACAGCAGTCCCGGAGGCATCCTCTTGAGTATGGGGTGCCTCAGGGGGCAGTGCTGTCCCCAATGTTATTTAACATCTATATGCGCCCCCTTGCCCAGATTGCCCGGAGTTTGGGGCTTGGGTGTCATCAATTTGCGGATCACACCCAGCTCTATCTGATGCTGGGTGGCCGGTCGAACTCCAACCCAGATGACCTTCATCAGGCATTACAAGCTGTGGCTGGTTGGTTCAGATTGAGTCAGTTGAAGCTAAACCCGGCGAAGATGGAGGTCCTTGGCCTAAGTCGGGTCGGTTCGGGGTTAGGGCTCCCTCTCCCAGCCTTCGATGTGGCGCCATTGGTGCCGGTGTCGAGGGTTAGAAGTTTGGGAGTGGTCCTGGACTCCTCCTTATTGATAGAGGCCCAGGTGGCAGCCACTGCCAAGTCAGCCTTTTACCATCTTCGGCTGGTGCGGCAGTTGGTTCCTTTCCTTGACCGCAAAGACTCGGCCACAGTGATCCATGCGATGGTCACCTCAAGGTTGGACTACTGTAACACTCTCTACATGGGGCTGCCTTTGTCGCAAATCCGGAAGCTGCATCTGGTGCAGAATGCGGCGGCCAGGCTGTTGATAGGTCTCCCTGGATGGGAACATGTCCAGCCTGTGCTGAAGGCGCCGCTTTGGCTGCCTATAGCATACTGGATTCACTTCAAAGTGCTGGTTCTTAGCTATAAAGCCCTTGATGGCCAGGGTGCAGCGTACCTAAGGGACCACCATTCCCCATATGTTCCCCCGAGAGCACTACGGTCGGGGGCGCAGCACCTATTGGTGGTTCCAGGCCCCAAGGACATCAAGTTGGCTGCAACCAGGGCCAGGGCTTTCTTGTCGGTGGCTCCTGTCTGGTGGAATGACCTCCCAGGGAAGATCTGGGCCCTGTGGGACCTGGTGCAGTTCCGCAGGGCCTGTAAGACGGAGCTCTTCTGCCAGGCCTTTGCATAGGAGCCGCCGCCGCCATTGTGCCACCACCAAGCTGCCATCTTTGATGGTGGATTAGACCTAGAGGTGAGCTGGCCCTGGGAAGACACCTAGATGACCTAAGAACGTATGCCATCAGGTTAAGTTGACAAATGGAACCCATCTTGGACTAATAAGACTTAACATCAAGAGCACCGCACTTTGTTTAATGACTGTTTTTATGCTGTTTTAATTTTTTATGGCATTTGCCTCTTTTGTTAGCCACCCTGAGCCCATTTGGGGAGGGCAGGATATAACTCTAGTAAATAAATAGACTTGTAAAATATGTTGTTTTACTTTGGCCAATAGAGGTTTCCTTTGTTGAATACAAATTTTGTACTTTTTAATTGGCTTTTCTGTACTATTTAATTGTACCTTTTTGTACTATTTAATTGTAGTTTTTAATTGAACGACAGGTGTGCATGATTAATTTCTGTGACTTCATAAACTTCTTGGAACATCTTCCAACTTTCTGCTTGTTAGCAGCCTGTTAGTTTCAAACACAGGTCCTCATTAGATTATTAAAAACAACTAGTTTTCTCTTTCTTAGTAAACATTCAGAAATATTTTATCCATAAGCTTTCATTCTCAGCTATAAACATTCAGAGATATTTACTCTTTAACAATTATTCTTTGCTATCTATTCACTTTTCTGTAAAAGCACACAATAACTTAGATCTATTTTACATGGAGAATACAACTGAACTTCTGTTCAACTCTATCAATCTTCTTGACATCCTTTTTCACCTTAGCTGGTGGATCTTTGCCAGGTTAGTTCTAAGTATATAACTTTTTTCTTAAGCAAGCATCTTTTTGCCTTAAAAATAAGCTTGGTAATTCTCTAGCAAAGCTTAAAATAGTTCAGCTAGCGGCTGCTCTTGCAAATATCTTATACCATAATCTTAGTAAATATTCAGCTTTAAACAAAATATAAAGTCTAAAAACACACAAGTCAGAAGAGGGGGTTTCCTCTCTTACAGTACAGCTATCCTTTCATTCACCTCAATTAGGCTTTTCTAAAAACATCTTGGCCAATTATTTCTCGTTCTTTTTGAAGTAAAGGATCTCACTATCAACCTTTAATTTTGACAGTGGTGCTTCATGCCATCCCAATTAAAAAGGCTGATGTAAGAACACCTGGCCTAATTAGAAAATGCTTTGTTGTCAATTAAATTAGATTTAGAACACCTGTTTCTACAATTCTGCTTAGTGGTTAACAATTCACCAGTTCTTCCTGGAGAATCCCAAAGAATCTTTTCCAAAGATTCCTGGAATGTCAGCAATAATCAATAGACAATCATTTGAACCCTTGAATGTCCCCTACAATATTTTCAGGAAATCATATTGTTCCCTGTCAGGAGTGCCTTAAGCAGTTTATTCTGATGTTGTGTCCGCTGACTGCCACCAGGGGCCAGCGAACACTCCAGAGCTTGACTGGAGTAACAATGGGGACTAGGCTCCTGGTCTCTCCACTGGGGGACCAATGGGACCATGGCGGGAGGTTTAAACCCACCAACGGGACCTAGGGGTGTGTCCCCAGGTATGTATATAGTTGGCCAGCCGGCAGTTTGTCTTTGTCTTTGTTGTGTACCAGTAAACCATGCTGATCACTACACTGGTCTCAGTGGTTTCTCCATGTGTCTAACCCACTACACTTCAATGGCAACGAGGATAGGATTCCCACTACACTTCATCTTTGATCAAGAGGCCTGTCTAATTTCACAGTAGATGCTTTCCCCCTCAGTGAAGGCATCAAGAGCAAAAGATTTGGGGGTGTATTTTTCCTGCACCTATGGCTTTGATCTTCCCTCTTCCCAGATGCTGCTATATTCCCTCCCAATTGCAGCTTTCTGACATGTCACTTGCTTACACATTGATGGCTAGAGTTGCCAGATGAGCTCTGGTAGCTGTTGGGAGGCTTGAAGGGACTGGGATACATAAAACCATAGAGTTTCAGTAGAATCTTAGAGTGTTACCTGGGCCTGACATGATGTTGTAACTTCCAGGTTTACACCAGAAGCGATTTCATGTTGTTACAGCAATGGCTATTTTTACTGCATTGTTTCCCCTGCTGCCCTAATGAGTGGCAGCAGGGCCTGTGGACTGCCTAACAGGAGGCTGCCCTTGTTGCAACAGGTATAACATGTGTAAAAAAGAATTGTGGGGGCCTATGGATCAATTGTCAGGGGTGCCCAGAGGAAGAATGTTCAAAGGCATCTGAGGGAGATTAGTCTGTCTGTACCATGGCATTGGGAAGCAGTGTTTCCTCTCCTATACAGTCCATAAACATACTGTAGGTTAAAAGGTATCCCCAGTAGATTGTGCCACTGAACAACAATGCTGCCATTTTCTACTGCCACCTGCTGAGAGAAATGTTAATACTACTAGTAGGAGTTTAAACTTGTAGAGCAACAGCAGCTATGTGATTGAATACTGTGATATGGTTATGTTCTATACAACCAGCCTCCATGTGTGTAACTTCTAGGGTATTAATTCAAAAATAATGGCAACACATTGATAAAACTGTGTGAAGAGCCCTAAACAGCACCAGTTTCTGATCCTTAAAAGGGTCCATTGACACAGCCATAATTCATTTCAATAAGCTTCATTCTGTCCAAACACTTTGGTAATTGAGGCTTTCCATTTCTCTTAGTTACACCAATGTAACAATAAATGTTTGTTTTCAAGCACTCTTAATCTAGCCCTTTTCACACAGGTAAAGCAAAATACAGGGTTAGAATATTTATTTTAAAAATAATGTCAGGTCACAGCAGGCTACTACAGTTGAACCGCTGGTGAGCATTTCAAGTTAGAAATACATAGTGGCCTTTTTCAATGCTAATAAGGTATACAATATGGTACTAGCAGTGTGACCTTTAAATAACCTAAAATGTCATCAATCTAAATTTATTATAGACAGCATTAAAATATGTATGGGCTTTTTAAAAAATGCATTGTAGTTGAGGCCCCTTGTTAATGAAAGGTGGTATAGTGCTTCCCATCCAATCTTTTGCAAAAATGACAAGTACACAGGAATTAAAGAAACAGAAATGTTTAGACTGTGAGTGATGCGTAAGGCGAATAAACACTTGCTTATGCATATTTTTTGTGTAATTTATAACATTAAATAATCTTTCTATGTTTTGATACACTTTACTTTTTCATAAAACCTGTTTGATCTGGATCAATACTCAAAGAAATTACTTTATTAAGTCTTTTTGTGATTACAACAGACCAGAGTTTAAAATCCTGATTAAAAAGAGAAGCAGGTAAATAAGACCCCATATTTTCAGGATTTTTGTTTCGTTTTAGAACAAACACGTCTTTGACTTCTTCCCATAATGGAGGGAATTGTTATAGTCTGACAGTAGTCAGTGGTCTTTTAATAGAATCAACAAATGATTTATAAATTATGAAATAAACCTGTCCGTCCCTGGTGTTTTATTGTCTTTTAAACTTTTAATTATTTGTACTAATTCTGCTTCTGCAAACGGGGTGCATCAATTAATATCACATCCCAAGATAATTTCTCCTTCACAAAATTCTTCCACTTGTTCGATTAATGATCTATAAATGTTTGAGTGATTACAGTGTGGTCCATATACACAAATGAAAGTATATAAAGTATTAATAAATTGACCTTTCACCATCTCTATGACTTCCTTTATTACTGCATTCTGGTTTCTCAAGACATTTGTCACACCCCGCCTTCTTGGACATATTACATGATCAATATTAATTGCCAAGATTAATTTGTGAAAGGTATTTCTGTTCTTTTTTAAAATATGCATTTCCTGCAAAAACAGGCCATCAAATTTGTTCCTTTTTATTATTATTATTATTGTTGTTGTTGTTGTTGTTGTTGTTGTTATTATTATTATTATTATTATTATTATTATTATTATTATTATTATTATTATTAGAATTAAGTATTGTTTAACGTTTTCAGATAGATGGAGCCAAAAACTTTGAATCTTACTGGCCAATTTGATTCTAACTGCCAGGTGGGAAAATTATAGATGCAAAAGTGACACGCCAAAGGGGATGAGTAACTGGTCATTTGAACTGGATGACCTGGCCACTCTGTTCATTGCCAACTTGCCCCATATTGCATTGCTGAGACTGTTTCGGGTTAGAAAAATAGTACAGAGGGAAGGCTGAACTCCTTCTCTACATGTCTCTTGGTCCTGATCCTAATTGGGTACTGCATACACATGTGATTGTGTTAAGTGTCCGACACAGAGTGGGGATCCAGAACCAGCCTGTGTACTCTGTAATGTAAATCTTAAATTATTTGGAAATAGCTCTGTCTAAGCATCCACCTGGGCTTGGAAGAGATGACACCCCCCCACCCCGCTCCTGAGTTAATACTGAGTTGGCTGAAGCATCTTGAATATGCAGGCTCTCTCTCTCTGTGGGCAACTGAAGTGGGTCAGCTGAAAAAGTCACCCTGTAGACATACCTGTTTGTCTCTGTTCTCCCTGTACATTTGTAAATAAAAACAAATGCTTCAAAAACAGTATACATCCTTCAAAGGGGACCATTCTAGGTAAATGTTATCCCTGGAACTTTGTAGTGTTCAAATCAGTAAAGTGGGGAGTGCAAAATACCCCAATAGATGAGCTAAATTTACAATTCCAGATGAACTGAAACTCACCTGGAGTCTAGAATATAGGTGCTGTGAAATGGTTTGGTGGCACTGCTGTGAGTGGAACTTTAACATTCATGGGATTTTAATACCTCTATTATTAGAATTGTCAGCCCTTATTTTATGGTGCATCTGTTACTTAAAAGAAACATCTTTTATTTATTCCACCCGAAATCTTGACTACTGAAAGTGACAACCCCTCAATAGATTCTGTAACACTGACAGTGTCTGCCAATGAATAATGGGAAATCTCCAGCATTCCCACCAGCAGTGGCTTCCCGGAACCTAGAATGGGCATTGCTGTACTCTGTGGAATGCCAGTCAAAAGTGACAGTTTTGATATTTGCATTCTTTGCCCCATAATTATTAAGAGAGCTAAATGAGTCTAAAACCTTAAATCCCATAAAATATTTTTACAGGCTATGTCTGATTTGAAAGTATTAATAGTGTGAAATCTGGTTGAATATTTTAGCTGAATGAGATGTTTGACCCCTAAAATCTATTGAAAATAAAGACAGGACTTGTTTTCAGCAATGCTAAGTAGTTTTGCACAATTAATAGTTCAGACTTTGCAGAAGAATCTCATTACAGGGGTCATAAACTTTAAGCGGTCATAAGGGTTTTACCAGAGAGAAATAACTTTCTAAAAGCCAGATGGATGCTGGTTAAAAACCCCAATTACTCCTTATGTTATATTTGTTCACAGTTAATATACCCATCAGATCTATAAATAAAAAAGCCTACTTCATGATAGGGTTGTCAACTCCAGGAAATTTCTGAAGATTTGAGGGAGGAATAGGTTTTTGGAGGACTGGGAGCTTAGGGAAATGTGATATCATGCCTTGTGATCTCAGATCCAGGTCAGAGGTCAGATCTTTTAATTCTTCCCTTCCTGTAAGGTCACTTATTCTCACCAAATTCAAAATTTAAACTTAAATTTCCCACCTTATATTACTTCCACCTGTCTTTTCCTCCCACCTTACTTCACTTGTAGGCTTTTATATGCATGTTTTCTGCATGCTATACTAATACTTTGTTCCTAGTATTTGTGCTGTTATCGCTGGCTACTATTCAGTTATCTTAAAGGCAAAGGTAAAGGTTCCCTTGCTTGAAAGCCAGTCGAGTCCGACTCTAGGGTTGTGTTGCTCATCTCCGTTTCAAAGCCGAAGAGCCAGCTCTTTCCAAAGACGTTTCCGTGGTCATGTGGCCGGCATGACTAAACACCAAGGTGCACGGAATGCTGTTACCTTCCCACCAAAGTGGTACCTACGGTATTTATCTACTTGCAATTTCTTGCTTTCGAACTGCTAGGTTGGCAGGAGTCAGTTATCTTACACTCATCCTAAAACAATTCTCAAAATCCCCTTCAAGTTTTTTATCTTAGTGTTGAGGGGAAAAGCAACTTTGAAGGCCCATAGGAAGACAACAGCTAATAGTAGTCCCACCACTCTCTCAATCCCCAACCCAACTCTGGTCTTTAGTGGCTTTTACAGGCATCAATTTATCTTAATCTCCATGGTATACCATACGGAATTCCTACAGCATCCACCCTCTTTAGCCAGTCTAGGACATGTTTTCCGAAGACCCTAATATCTATATACTATTAGCCACCTGTGGCCACCATCTGTGGATATCTAAATCCACAGACTGGGGCTACACAGAGACTAAGGAAATCTTTCTGCACACTTGGAGGACTTCCCAGGGGTTCAGAAAAATCTGGAATGTTTTTAAAAATACACATGGGTGTTAAATCTCCCCGAAAGTAAAGCAGTGTTCTCTGCGCAAGTACAGAGAATGCACTTATCATTGGCAGTTGAAGGAGGCCGGGAGCTGCACTGGGACAAGCAGCAGCAGCGCAGCCCAACAGACCTGATTGGCCTGGCAGCAGATGCACAGTCCGGGAGCCACGGGGGCATGCCACTGGCAACTGCACAACCTGGGAGTTGGGCTGCGCAGCCATTGCTGAACCCTGTGGTGGTGGCACAGCCTGGTGACTGGCAGTGGCAAAACCCCTGGGTCACACTGGGCCTAGGGTGAAAGTAGCTGGGGGGAAATCTCTGCTGGCTTGCTCAGAGCAGCTCTGGGCAAGCCAGCAGAGACTTCCTCCCCAGCACCGCTGCTCTCTGTGGCTCACCCAGAGATATTTCAGGTGAGCTGCAGAAAGCTATCGGGCAGCCCAGGGCTCCACAATGGTCTCAGTGAGAGAGTGGATAGAAATGGGATTCCCTTTGAAAGTCTTGTGGGCCCCTACTTGTACCATAGACTCCTCTGAATCTGCTGATTCCTCTGGAGAACTGATCTCAGTAGTCTGGAGTCTCCTATAGTCTCCTGCAATTCCGGGAGACTCCATGTCCCACCTTGAGGTTGATAACCCTATTTTATGAACAAAACTTGTGCTCTTCTTGACCATAAATTAATCCGATGAGCCAAGATCTGAAGAGGTGAACACTGACTCACAAAAGCTCATCATACCCTGCCACATATTTTCTTAGTCTTCAGGGTCCTACTGGACTCTTACTCTTTTCTACTGGCCATCACATTTTTATAGTTTTATCTTTTGAAATTATAAATTGCATGATTGTGTTCCATGCTTTGAGAGAAACTGTTTCGTGTGTGATAAAACTATGATTTGTGTGTGATAGGCCTGCAAGTTCCTGTCAAACAAAGGAAGCCTCTGGTAATCACCATTTCAAAATGGCAGATCTCTATGAGAAAATACACCGCCCACTGAATCTTTCTACCTGGGCACATCCTCTACAGTAAATGTATGGTGTGGGGTTCAGTAAGAAGAGATTGGATTTATATACCCCACCCTACACTAGCTGAAGGAGTCTCAGAGAGGCTTACAATCCCTTTCCCTTCCCCTCCCCACAACAGACACCCTGTGAGGCAGCTGGGGTTGAGGGAGCTCTCTCAAGAACTGCCCTTGGGAGAACAGCTCTGAAAGAAGTTATGACTGACCCAAGGTCACACCAGCAGCTGTGTGTGGAAGAATAGGAAATCAAACCCGGTTCTCCCAGATTAGAGTCCACACTCCTAACCACTACACCAAACTGGCAGTAACTGCCACAGCTTATACATCCAGCAAGTGTCTATTCCAAAGCTAACTGATATGGATAAGTGAATCACTGCTCATCCCATGTAATTTAACTTTGCAACTTATTTCCCATTTTTAAAAAAACTGCATGCAGAGAAAGATGATCTACTGAGAGCCCCAGTCTATGGATTCCTAGACATATTTGGGATATAGAAGTCACATAACAAAGTCATTTTAGATAGACAGACAGACAGACAGAAAGATAATTATTTATTTATTTCAATTTGTATCATGCCCTCCCCGCCAATGCAGACTCAGGGCGGCTACCATTAAAAATTAAAATACATTAAGACAAATTCATTAAACACAATATACATAAAATTCATAAGCATAACAGATAATAAATAACAGTAAAAACAATTAAAGTGCTAGTGGTGGTGGCGATATATCCTAATCCCTCTAGGCCATGATGTAACCAATATGATGTATGGCCAGCGGCTGTTGCTATTGACTTCATAGAAGAAGAAGAAGAAGAAGAAGAAGAAGAAGAAGAAGAAGAAGAAGAAGAAGAAGAAGAAGAAGAAGAAGAAGAAGAAGAAGAAGAAGAAGAAGAAGAAGTTAACCACTACACCAAACTGGCTTTATGTCAACAGCAATAGGCAATTGCTGTTGACACAAAGGGCCTTACCCCAATTCAGGTGTTGTTGGTAGCGGCTCCTAATCGAAGGTCTGGTGGAAGAGCTCCATTTTGCAGGCCCTGTGGAATTGTAAAAGATCCCACAGGGCCCTAGTGTCTTCTGGGAGCTCACTCCACCAGTGTGAAGCCGCTACTGTAAAGGCCCTGGCCCTAGCAGAGGCCAATCTGATCTCTTTCAGTCCAGGGAGGGTCAAGCAGTTTTGAGCCCCCGACCTCAGTGCTCTCTGGGGAACATACAGGGAAAGGTGGTCCCTTAGGTAGGCAGGCCCCAGACCATATAGGGCTTTAAAAGTCAAAAACAGCACCTTGAAGTGAATTCGGTATGCTTTTGGCAGCCAGTGCAGTGCCTTCAGCACAGGCTGGATGTGCTCTCACATAGGGAGACCCATCAACAGCCTGGCCGCCGCAATTTGCACCAGCTGCATCTTCCAGATTTGTGATAAGGGCAGCCCCATGTAGAGAGCATTACAGTAGTCCAATCTTGAGGTGACCATTGCATGGATCACTGTTGCCAGGTCATTGCGTTTGAGGAAGGGGATCAACTGCCTAATCAGCCGAAGGAGGAAAAAAGCTGCCTTGGCAGTGGCTGCTACCTGGACCTCCATTGTTAAGGAGGCATCCAGGAGCACTCCCAAACTCCTAACCTGGCACCAGTAGTGGAATCCGTACCCCCGGTCCACTCCAACTCAGGCATAGACAGACAGACAGACAGACAGACAGACATATATAATCATACAGTCCATATCTTGGACATTGGAATGTAATGTGGGACAAATCCTTGATACACTGTTGATCACAGGAAAAGAGTCTTTTCCTGTATGGGATTTCATTAAAATGTCCTTCCAAGAATGTGAGAGGTAAAATATCTAAGTGCACCTTAGTAAAGGCCAT